>NW_005187679.1:46788-55263 GCF_000239375.1 Pundamilia nyererei | reverse complement strand
ATCTGCTGGAGACACTTGTCCAGCTTGGGGTCACTGCGGTGATTACCAATGGGAGCACTGCTGCCTTCACATCTTCTCAAGCTCTTCTCTCAGCCTGTGGTACTTTTTTCAAGCTTCTCATGATCCTTTGTTGCTTTCACTTAGTATAGCAACATCAATTACAGTTGCCTTCCTTGGTTTATCCACAAATATTATGTCCGGTTGGTTAGCCAACATCAGTTTGTCTGTATTTGGAAGTCCCACAGAACCTTAGCTTGGTCATTCTCAACAACCCTAAAGAGCATGTCCCAGTTTAACATCACGACTTCCAGGTCATACTCGACACAGTCGTTTCCGCAACACTGCTTTTCTCCCGAGGTCCCCAAAACTGTTGAAAGGAATGGCTTATTCAAAGGCTCTGGAGGTCTCTACATACACACATAAAGTTCTGTCAAAAAGTTCACTGAACTCTGATATGCACTGAATGTTTTTGTTCATCAAGTGGTTGTTGGCTTCATTTGTATTGGTGATGCAAAGGCACGTCACAGTACAGATGCTGTGCAAGAATTCCTTGCTGGCAAGATTACGCTGTACTTTGCTTAATTCAGCAGGAAACCGTTATCGTGCGACACATGCAATAGAAATTAATGGGTTTCAGAGCCTATGTGAAAAGGCCTTCAGGCTACTGAATTTGGGGTGAAACCCTCCATGCAGTGTAATGAGCTTCATTGTTTTGATGTCAGTGGCATCCATCTCCTCCTTTGACCAGCTTATTATCCCAGCAGGGTGTCTAATCACTGGCAGAGCGTAGGTGTTGATTGCCTAGATCTTGTTCTTCCCATTCAGCTGACTCCTTAGGACTTGCTTTACTCTCCGCAGGTATTTAGTGATTGTGGCTTTCCTAGCAGCCTCTTCACAATTCCTATTTGGCTGTGGGATTCAGAGGTCATTGTAGCTGCCCTCAATGTCTCTAATGCTGTAGCCATTTCCTTCTGGTAGTACAGTCGCTTCAGTTCTGACTGCTCCCTCTCTAAATTCACAGCCTTTGCCATGACACAAAATCATATTCTGTACAGTATATAGCCAAAGTTTTAACAATGTGAGTATATGACTAAAACCTTTGCTAGCTTTGAGGCATCCACTGGTGACGCTTGGGCACTCTCTGACAACATTTCCTCCTCTGATTCAAACCATCACAAATTCCACCACCAAAATATCACTATTACATTTACAATGGAACTGAATGCAAAAATCCTAATTAATCATGTTTGTAGGATCTATTTAATAACTGTTCTCTGAAAAATGTGTCCTGTTAAAGGGAAATTCATATAAATACATATGCAACAAGGCCAACCAAATAAAATATCTACCGTTTCCACACTTTTCAGTCCAAACCACTTTGCACCACTTTCTTATATCCTGACAGTAGCTTTTTAATGCTGAAAGAGAGCTTTACTGTAGCACAATCTGGCTGATGAAAACCACAAACCACTTTAATGGAGTTGCAATATTCATGCTGACTTTAATATACCACGCATTGGCATACAAGAAAAAACAAGGGCAATGGCACACTTGAGCATGTGACACAGTTACCTTCTAAATTCAATACAGGGATGTGTCAGGATCTGAGAGTAAATAACGTTTTGTGTTATGCACATCGTACAAGTCAGGTGTAAGAGATTCTAGGTTTAAACAGTTGAAGCGCTTGATATAAAGCAGGTGTCCTCTGGATGAATCAATTAGGCTGTTGGATAAATCTATAAATCTGGCTTTAAAGCTCCTTTACCTTTAGTACCTACTCGGATCGACTCAGATCAACTGGTTTGCAATCAAGTACCATCGAATATCTGTGGTTGTCGTCATAGCCATGCTGCAGAGTGTCCAGTGATGTAATTAATATGCGACACGAACACTACAACAAAGATGGAGTTCAAGGCAAGAACATACCTGCTGCTCAGTCTGTAGCTTTTCATCGGACTCTGGGACCATGGCATTGTTTTTTGTAGCCATTTCCCTTGTTGTCGGGTTTCAAAGACTGCAGTTTTGATTTTCGTGAATGAGACGCTCTCATGACTCGGCCAATCAGTGGCATGCAGTCTGACATCACATTTTAGTACCTGCTCAAATCACTTGGAACTGCAGCCGAGCAGGTACTATGACCTAATGGAAAACCCTAAAAACCGTGGCGAGTCGATCCAAGTTGGTACTAATGGAAAACGAGCTTAACGCTGTGAAAGGTAGAGATCCAAAACACAGAGAACAGGTCAGGGAGAGAGATGAGTTAGAGAAAGAATTGACAACTACCCAACAGGAAAGAATGGAAAAAGAAGACATCCACGAAGGAAACAGCTGTAAACAGCATGTAAAAACTGATGAAGTTCTTAAATTCAGTCTCACATTTGATTGCTTTTCTCAGGTCAGAGTAATGTAAATTTGTGACTTTAGTGAAATAGCCTTAGAAACTAATTACAACTCAACACGTGTGATCAATAAGCTCTCCTACTCAAAAAAAGCAGCACTACACCTCTAGCTCTCAGTATTACAGAATGCAAACTTAAATACAACCAAATGAGCACAGCTAACCTTTATCAACTAGACTCCCCTTTAAATACACCCAACCAGTCATTATCACTTTGGTTATAACCGTGCCGTCAATTAACCACATCACCGATTGTTTGCTTTCCCGGTTTGACTGGGAGTGGCCAGCATAACATAACTAGCGGTCGTTAGTTGCTAACGTTAGTTACCGAGGGCCATTAACTAGCTAACTTAGCAACAACAGTGACAGTTGCTACGTTACCCCGTTAACCGCTCATTCAGGTCCAACCCGCATCAACACAGACGGCTATCGCTAATGACAAATAAACATTGTTAAACATGTCGTGCAAAATTGTATTATGCATAAGTTATTTTCAAAGTCAAACCTCGCCGTTAATTTATTGTCGGTTGGTAATAGCTGTTAGCTGGTTAGAAAGAAGGCTACAAGCTAACCTTCCATCCCCGCCAACATAACCAGGCCTAACAGCGCAGTTCGCAGCTACACACATTACATCACAACTAGCTCCGATTCAAATCTGATTTGTAGTTGCTTAAAATAATAATAATATTTAAAATCTTCAACATAATACCTGTTTGCGTCTTTTAAAAAATACGATGCTGCTTCCCCAATTCGATGAGGATGATAAAGATCACTGAAGCGGGGTCCAGCCGAGTTTTATACAAGTGCTTCCCTGCCTCGAAGGAGATTCAACACTATTTCCGGTACAGAATAAAACAGACAGTTGCGCTGTTTCTTATCTAATTCAAATTATAAATATAATTTACATAAATTGCGTATTCGTTAAGAGAAAAACTTCGAAAAAGTATTTCTGGGCTGGGATATGAAAATATTTGTTTGTCTGTCTGTGGAATATGCGTGTGTGTTCATTTGTGTTTAAACTCTTAATTTAAACACAAATGAACGCCCACTTCCGATTTCGCTAAATACGTCCAACTTCTTTCAGCTTTTTCAAATTTCTCCAGAGCCGGACAGACGGAGGCGGAGCGGAGAGCGGGACACCACCCCGACGACGTCACTCCAGTGCTGAATCACTTTTAATATTTAGTCCGACTGCATGAGCAACCTGTCATGGACAGTGAAGAAGCAGCACACAAACAAAATGCTACCTTTATACAGTGAAATTTTACTTATGTGACTACTTATTCATCTAATGGGCTTCTTTGTTTTTCACTAGACGGAGACAGATGTGGAGAGAGATTGGTTGCGTTTGAAATATGCTCCGCCTTCAATGTGTGAAATTCCTTAGCTGATTGGAACAACGCGTGCATTGCTTTCTCAGAAGAGATTTCATTGGCTACTCTGAAATTAAGTCTATCTCAAAACTACGATTGTCTATGTAAACACTACTTGTTTGTTTCGTGTACGCCCTTTAAACTTTGGTGATGAGCGATGTTATGCCAAAAACCGATTTCCGATGTTTTTATGTGTATTTTGTATTTCGAATATTTTTACTCATATTAGTAAATAGACAGTAGTGAACATGATTTATGATTGGGTTATATATAGAAGAAAGAAATAACCTGTTGTTGAAGTATCTTTATAACTCTGCGTATTTGTACCCACATTGTCCTCTGCAGTCCTTTTTGGTCACTTTAAGTAAGTTTGTAGAACTGTGGTGTTATGTTTGTTACAATTTCTGCTACCCTCTTGGCTTGATCCATTGACTGATCTCTTTCGAAAAACACATTTTTAATGTCAACGACACATTGTATCCGGGTAAATAAAGGATATATAAAAGTCTCTCCAAAGCTCAGTGCAGAATTTGATGGCCACCATAAAATGATTGTGTCGTGTAAAGGTAGGTATCTCTGAAGGAATTAGGTTCCCTTGCATGTGGAGCACGCGCTGGGCAGGGGAAAGCGGATCCAGTTGACTTCGCCTCCATTTCAACTAACCACACGTGGAAGTCGTGACGTTTTAGTTTAGTGAGAAAGTAAAAGATGAATGTCGTTAATTTACCGTTCAGTTTGTGGGTTACAACAGAAATTCTACATTTATTGTTCTCAGGTATTATCGGACTGGATTATTTCAACAAACCGACGACATTTTGCCTGGTAATATGTATCCTTCTGTAACTTGATTGTATAAAGAGCTAAAACCTCCAAAATTTCAGTAGTAATAAGTCATTATAAGAAGTGTTTGCGAACTAAAAATCAAGAATGACGGATACTGTTTGTCCGTGATTTGGACAGTCCAGCGCATGCTCCCGACACAGGGGTAACTGTCGGGATCCCTACCTTGGCAAGACACCGGTCTGGACCCGTTCATTGTGGGTTGTTGCTGTTGTTGACAACAATAACAGCTGACAATTAAGCTAACATTATGCCCGCTACTGTCCAAAAAGTATTGCATTTTCACTCTGATAAACAGTTTGATTAAATTCTCACACCAGATGAAAATTTATACTTATACAATTTATATTTTTTATACTTCAAAGAAGTAATGCAGTAATGCAGACCAGCAACTAACAGCAGTAAAAATATCACTTACAGAAAACTCACCAGAGTATTGCTGTCAACAGACAGCAGTGAGCTATAGGTGACTTATTGATCTCTATCAAAATGTTACACAAGGTTTTATAGTTCCCTCCACAGTAAGACAGATGTGGGCACTTGACAGCAGACAGTGGCCTGCACTCACTAGGAATCAACCTTGGCGAGTTTTTGTGACGAAAATGTAAAATAACGCAAAATATACAATAGACACATAGTCCTGTTATTTCTGTCATTCCTACTGCCCTCTGCCTAGGTAAAGAGTAGAGATCATTTCATTTCATTTGTTCATATGTTTTAATTACATGAGTACACACATTTCAATATCAGCTGGACATAGCACACCAAGGGCCATTCACAGTTTATTTTTTTAATGATGGCTGTGATTATCAATACAATTTGTAAATGTTTGTGTTTATTTAAAAGGGAAAATACTTATTAATTAACATGAGCACTTAAGCTCATCATGTAAATATGCCAGATTTACCCACAGACTATTTCATCTGCAATCCCTGGCAGGTTAATGGCATATTAAATAAAGCAACAAACCAAACATTTAGAAGCGTGTGAACATAAAACGTGTGACAAAAACAAATGTCCATATACCATTATTAAAGATCAAACCCTATAATCACTTACACCCCGCCCCCCCCAAAAACAAACAAACCAAAAAACATTAGAATCAAGGATTTTCAAGGGCATTATGTCATGTTTGATTATCCAATAATCACTGTTTTACAAATTTAGAAAAAGAAATAAAGAATGTTATATAGTCTTTATTTCCGAGGGTATTGTATTCCAGGTATGAGCTGCTTGATAAGACAAAACTGATTGCCCAAAATCAATTTGGGCTGAAAAGTGCTCTAATATTGTTGTTGGTTATACGAAGTCACCAAATCCCAGCCTCTCTAATTTGATTTGAATTTTAGTATCTTAACCTCCTAGGACCTGGTGTCCACATATGTGGACATCACATTTTGGGTTATTTAGACCAAAATACTCAATTTTGCTCTACAAGCGCCTGATATCCACTTACAAGGACATTATTCTGCTACTGTTCTATCAAAATTTTAAACCAATATCCTCATATGTGGCTCTTATTTTTCATAAAACCAAAAATAAGGTAAAAAAAAAAATCTGGTAATTCTTTCTTTTTACATTCATTGGGCCCCAATATGCTCAAATATCAAAGAGAAATTAAAAATGCATGCTGTGGAAGAGTTCGGGTCTTAGGAGGTTAAAGAATGTTTATGAAACATTTAAGTATAGAGAGGACTTGGATAGACTGTACTTGGATAGTACAGTCACAGATAACGGACAACACACATAGGAGACATTTGACTTATAATTCTGTGTTGTTTCTGAATCAAAATAACTAAAGATACTTTAAACATTTATGTAACTAAGCACTAAGGTGTCGAATGAAATGCCAAAGAAATAAATTCTACTAATATCCCAGCTGCACATGAGACCTATCAAACCAAAGGAGCAGGCAAATAGCACTACACTGCAAACTGTCACACCCAGTTTTACAGAAATTGCAATAAATTTACCAGTGGGCACGCACTGCAAACAGCGTAGCTGGGAATCAGCGCTATGTATGACCTGCAATCTGGGTTCTTTAACAAGACTCATTCTCAATCATTCATAACAGCCTTTACGGTCGGACAGACTAACCAAAACAAAATGACCAATCAATCAAAAGAACAAAAAAAGGACAGCAGAGGCAGCTTTATCTGTTGAGTTCAGGGATTTATTATGAACTTGTAAACTTGTAAGTGTTGGTATGAACTTGGTCTCCTATTAGCATAATAAACATGGATAAGTCAGCATGAAAGTACTGAGGAAGACTAGTTTAGTGTGATTTAAAGTGTGATGTCCCTGCAGAAAGTGCTGTGGTTCAGAGTGAGGGCTCAGAGATTAAATAAGTCCTCTTTTACTGCCAACAGTGGGATAAACTGAGAGAGAAGATACTGCTGGTGTAGCTGTTGTGGTCCTGAGAGTCTATGGTGGATGTGACTTCATAAGCCTTTGCAGAAAGGATGGCACTGAGACGCTGGACTTGCTCATACTCTGGGTTCCCTCTTTATTCTGGTACAAAGATAACAGATCACAGTTGTCATCAACAGTGTTTTATGCAGCTGCAACATTCAGGTCTGTTAACAAGGATTAGAACAGTTATAAGAGTGTATTACTGATCAGTGTACGCTGGGTAGCTAGTTAGCTAGTACCGTTAGCTAAAATGATCATTCGCTCTGGTTTTTGCTGCTGCTCCTAATGAGGAATGGGGGACTGCTGTGTCTGTGTTAATTTCCTGATCAACCACAGTGCTAATGTACTAAACAAAGTTTTGAAGGAAAGCAGGCTCTGTGCTTTGTAGTTGCGAATCCAACATGGTGAAAAGAGGACAGAGGCCTTCTGATTGGCTGACCTCTACTGTCGTTACCTCCGTCCCAGCCCTCCTCGTATCTTCCCTCCACTACCACCAACACCTCTGTTTTTATCCCCCTTCAGCTACAAGTGCAAGTTTTGAAATGCCTTGCACTTCCCAAGAAGTGTTGCAAAATTGCAGAATATGTGAATCTGACTTGAGAGGGTGTAGTCAAGTGCTTGTATTCACTGACATAAGAGGTTATAATCACAGAGTTGTAGTTGTAAGCAGTAAAAAAAAATTCAGTAAAATTTAAATGAGAAGTTTGCAGCTCACAGTGTATTTGCTGATGACACCAGCTACATAGGACTGATTGAGAACATTAATTATTCAGCCTACAGAGTTCAGCATCTGAAGCGATGGTGTGACAACAACAACCTACATCTGAACACAGCCAAGACCAAGGAGATGGTAATCGACTTTAGGAGAACAAGGCGATCTGAGCACTTCGCCCTCTACATTGATGCAGCTTCAAGTTCCTCGGGGTCCATATCTCGGCTGACCTTACCTGGTCCACAAACATTTCACAGTAGGTAGGAAAAGCACAACAAAGGCCGTACTTTCTCAGGTGCAATTACTCCAAAGACTTCTAATTAACTTCTACCGCTCCACCATCACGAGTCTTCTGATCTATCTGCTGCACACTCTGGTTCAACTGCTGTACTGTGGAGGACAAGAGAAAACTGCAACGGGTGGTGAGGGCGGCAGAGCGGACAATTGGAACTTCACTAACCCCCCTCAGAGACATTTATACCAGCAGACTTCAGCGGAAAGCCAGTATCATCATCAAGGACCCCTTGCACCCTGGACACTCACTTTTTTCCCTCCTTCTTTCTGGTAAACGCTACAGGTCGATCAGGTCAAAGAAAAACAGAATCAATGTCAATGTCAAGGCTGTCAAACATGCCCTACCCCCACCCTGATTGAAGGTTAACTGTGCTGTTAAAATCCATGGACATTTACAGCGTATTTATGAACCGTATTTATTATAGTAGTAACCAGCATTCCTATCC
>NW_005187679.1:20438-44842 GCF_000239375.1 Pundamilia nyererei | reverse complement strand
ATCATTGAAGTGGGAGGTTATCTTGTGTGTGTAGTCCTGTTTCGCTTTCCTGATGCCACGGGACAGGTTGGCTCTCGCTGTTCTCAGGCCTATTTCATCCCCAGCTCTGAAGGCCTTGTCTCTGGCCTTCAGCAGCCTGTGGACATCTCCTGTTAGCCATGGCTTCCGGTTGGCTTGAGTTGTGATACTTTTCACCTGTGTTACATCATCAATGCATTTGGTGATGTATGAGCTCACCGTGTCTGTGTACTCCTCGATGTCTATTATGTTATTGTAGGTGGCTGCTTCCTTGAATATGTCCCAATCAGTTGACCCAAAGCAGTCTTGAAGAGCAGAGGTGGCCTCCTGTGGCCACACTCTTACCTCTTTCATAACAGGTTTGATGACCTTCGCTCTCTGTCTGTATATATGTGTGTGTGTGTGTGTTCTTATGTTGATCTGTACATACTATTATTATTATTATTGTGTATTACAACACATTCCCTGTGTCCATCCTAAAAGAATCTGAATGTCTCCAACGGACAGATGCAAACTGTGTTTCATTGTTCGTGTAACAGTGACAATAAAGATCTATTCTATTCTATTTGTGAAAATATCATTCTACACATTTGTGAATATTTTTCTGTAACTGTAAATTAAAAACACAAGTGTGTTGAAAAAATCTGTACACGTGAGAATTTCAAAATACAAGTTCCAATTTTTTCTCAGTTTTTAAAGCTCTTAAATTCTGTAAAACGTTTACTTTCAAAGCGGAATCTTTGTAAGTAGTAATGTTCGAGGGGCTCTGATTAATGTAACTCACAACATCCGGCGGTTTCCATGGAAGTCCACCAGCTCACCATGTTAGGACAGCTAGCTAACAAAATTCAGAGTAATAAGAACACAGTGTACGTACAGTAAATAGCTGCACTGTTCACCGATTATAGCTTCGTATTTATTAAGTCTTGTTTCAGTGGGTTTCTATAGGAAGAGCAGAATGAACCGTTTGAACCCCACGGTTCCCGCTGATCAGTATCTCGGTAGGTCGTGTGTTGTTAGCTTTGTCAGTTAGCTCCTAGGCTAACTTTATAATCTCTGTGTGTGTCTGTGTTCCAGCGGACAGCAATGTGCTGTTCTACCTGAATGATGCTGTGATCCAGCTGCTAGAACACAAAGAGGAATACAACCAGTTCGGAGTGATCCGCTACTTCGCTGAATAGTAGGTTCCACACAGTTGTTGAAACAGTGAGACTGCAGCTCCGGTGCTTTAGGTTAACAGGTTTTTACGTTAACTAGTTAGATTTGTTTACGAATTCTACTCTCCGTATACTTGGTGATACATCGTCATGTTCAAGAAATGGTTGTCACTGTTTGCCAGTGTGTCATACGGTTTAAAAGGATTATCATCTCCAGCTCGTGCAAATGCATAGGTTATACGTATCAATACTACTTCATTGTTGTCTGAAGATCGTACTGATACCTACATGCATTTGCACGAGCTGGAGATGGAGACCCCCCCTCCCCAGGTCTTTAATCCTGCATTACACAGTGACAGACAGACAGGAAAAGTCTGTGAAAATGATGAATCTGTGGATCAAGCATCTGGAACATGGAGAGTGGAATAAGTTATCTTATCTCATTACTTGATTAATAGATGGAATAATCAATACATTACTCAATTACTGAAATCATCAATAGCTGCAGCCCTAATGTACAGTATCATATTCATCATAGTCATCATATGTGTGGCTGTTGTGTGAGCATCACATATCTCTGAAAAATCTAATCTCTGAAAAAGAAATTGTTGTTTAGAGCTCAGTTTCACAGTCCTTCATCATGGTTTTTTTTTAAGTGTATTAAAATACATTAATAATAATAAAAAACAGTTGAATTAAAAAGCTTGTGCATATGTCTATTGAGGAATTAAACATATTAATGAAAAAAATCTACATTCGGGAAATGCTAATCTGAAAATCTGAAAAGAGCAGACATGGTCAGAGCTACTATCCCATCTTGAGTATTGTCACAGTACTAAAGAAGTTAATAACAACTTTTTCTCACACCATAATCACTACATTACACATGTTGGCCAAGGTGGTTACCAAGAAGAAACTCATCTGTTATGATGAATCTGACTGAATCTATTTCACAGGGTAATGGTGGCTGTGTTTCCAGACAAAGCACAGTTCATTACTGGTGTCAGAGCAGTGAAAGCTGAGCCAGCAGCAGCTTGTTTCGCACACTGGTCTCCCATCAGTTTACCGTTGAAGACTAGCAGTTTATCCACAGTGCACATGCGCAAAACAACCAGAAAAAAGCTGCTGACCTCTCAGCTTGCCCAGCTCAAGTCAGTGTTACGGGAGATGGACACGCCCTCAAACCAGAGAGAGATGCAGCAATTCTAGCTCCGTGTGGTCACAAGGTGGCAGTAATGTAAAGGATGGATGCACACGCTAATAGACAGGCGGGGAGCTTTAACAATGCAAGCACTGCTTGCCTTCCATGTCCTGGCAGAAAGTTATTTATAAAGACATATCAGAGTCAGAGAGACTTCATTAATCGCAGAGAGCAATTGAGTAAATTTGTGTGTATGTGTGTGTGTGAGAGAAATATATAATATATCTGGGTTTGTAATGTTTTTGTAGTTTCAGCAGTGTAAAGAACAGTAACCACGTCCTCTTCAGAGAGTTTAACTACATCCAGGCCACTCCACATAACAGAGCATCCTTCATTCGAGTATTCTGGAAATGCTACAGACAGATCGGCAAAAGTGGAGGTGAGAACACAATAATGTCTTTGGACTGTGAAATGAAGCTGGAGTACCTCTGGGGAGAACCATGTAGTCATAGTAAAGAACATGGAAGCTACAGACAGAAATATCCCAGCCTGGATTCACTCTCAAGATGTTATTGCTGTGAGGTACAGTGCTACTGCTGATGACAGACCTACCCATCTGTCACTCTCCTGAGATACTGTTTCTAAGTTGCTGTTTCTAAGTTCTTTTTGTCTAACATTCACATGCATTCACACCAGAGAACAACATTGGACTAACATCTTGCATGCAGACTAGGGCAGACTGGGCTTGAACCACCAACCTTCCGGTTATTAGATGATCTGCTCTACCACCTGAGCCTTAATGAAGACCACTGAGTGAGCATCACTTGTAAAAAGTGGACATGAGATTATGAAGCTACCAACCTTGACACACTACAACCTTTGGTTGGACCTGTTGACCTTAAAACTCTGTCCATAAAAATCATGGACAAAATCAGTCAAAGCAGCCTTGGGAGATTCCATTACCCACTAGAAATAAGTGTGAATACAGTTGTACAAGGACCAAATAGCCCTGTACTCTTGAAAGAAGGACACATTGACTAGATCTAAAGCTTATTATGGTATACTTAGGAAGCTGGTAAATGTAGACATAGACATTAAATAGACACAGGAGGAGTTAAATCTGGGTGATGCTGTATGTTTCTTCTTGATGTGGTTGCAGTGACCTCAAACAACATGCTTTTTCAAAATCAGTGAATTTACAAATCCTTGCAGATCAAAGAGACAAAGTTTTTGATGTCAGTGTATTTGTAATTAATAAAAAAATTGATATAAAACTATGTTTATGTCATAAGTGTTACATTATTGTTTTAGTTGTCACTGACAGTTTTATGTGTTACAGTTTTGTGCTGTCATGAGTTTTCTATTTAAAACTGGTGGTTAGTCATTGTGTAATTTGTAGCCAACAAATGTTTTGTGTCTTGTGTTGCAGACTTGCTCTCCATGCTGGAATACAGGTCCCTGCTGCAGTTACTGTGTCCAGATTTTCCAGTGGTGTTAGTTCAGAGTGCCGCCAGGTCAGCAAAAGAGTAACTTCCCAAGGTTTCATCTTGATTATTTCACATCAAGATGAAACCTGAGTGCTTTGCACAATATATAATCCTATGTAATTCATTTGAGCACATTTTCAATGTAGCACATTTTGAACACAACAGATCTTAACAGGCTGAAAGTTTCTGGGTAATGATTGCTGTTCTCTCCTCCTCTAGAATTGCTGTGATGGACGACACCATCGATTGTCTGATGTCTTTCTCTGATTTTCTTTATGCTTTCCAGCTGCAGTTTTACTACCAAGGTAATAAACCAAGTGATGAAAAGAATAATTAAAGAGAGCAAATTAATGAACTTAGGGAGGGAAAGGATCAATAAACTGAAGGAACAGAATACAAACCCAAAGGATTATATAGAGAAAATAAGGGAAAATGGTAATAATTCATGTGCACTGATTATTAAATGAAGAGAATCTAGTTAATGAAATAGGAAATCTAGGAAACAGACTGAAAAAATTACTAAAGGGAGTAGATTAATGTTAATCCAGGGAACCGAATGGTAATATGAGTTAACGAAATAAAAGGTATTATTTATAACGACTGTGTAATAAACTGAGGGGGGTAAAGAATTCACCACTAACTGAAAAAATAAGTATCCTAGAAAAAGAGAATATTTAACTTGGGTAACAGATAAGAATGTAAAGATTTGATTAAATTGGATAATAAAGGATAAAATAACTGAGAAAATAGGTTTTACGAACCCATTCTCTCAGTTATTTCACCCGAGGGAATAAACAAACCAATATTAATAAAAATATAGTAATAACAATAAATACAAAATGAATAAAATGTATGTAATAATGTTAATAATGTGATTTGTTTTTAAGTTAAAGGAAACGTTCATTAAATTCATCCATTGTGTTCGTAGAGTTCCTGGACTGTGTGCTGGTAATCTACCAAGATCTGCTAGCAGGTAAGAGTCCCAACACTGTCATCGTCCCCACATCCACCTCCATCGAGCAGATCCCATCTGTGTCTACAGAGGAGAACAACAAAGAAGAGCGGCCACAAGATGGGGTGGAGCCTTCCACTTTGGTTCAGTGTATAGACGCCCTGTGCGACAGGTCCAAACATAGGTAAACACTTCAGTTCTCACTCACCACTATATTCTTTTAGTTTCCTGTAGACATCTTGTGAAGGCGATAACTCTCAAAGGTGATGTAGCTGATGTAATATTTTCAAATTCCTACCATTAGACTTCAAGGTCAATGTCAGAATTCACTTAAAATCTTGTGAATGCGATGACTTAAGGAAGTAACTTAGGATTTTCACATTGCATGTAGTGTGTCTAGGCCAGTATTTAGGTGCTTCATTTTTAAAATTTTAATTGTAATCTGTAAATAAAAAAATATATAAACTAATAAATAATGACCAAAAAGCAATAATAATGATGAATTAAAAAAAAAAAGTATTAATTTTAACGACACGTGTTTAAATTCACTAAGACAGTAAGGCTGTATTTTGTCTGTACACTAAATTTGTTTGTGAAGTACGAAAAAATTGTGGTGCAAAAATGTTGATAAATCACTGCGTTTTTGTGCGTATACACTAAATATTTGCAAAAATATTCCCACCTCACCACACAACAATTTCAGTACCAGTTGTAGTATTGATTTGTCATTATTTGTTTGTTTGTGTGTGTGTGTGTGTGTGTGTGTGTGTGTGTGTGTGTGTGTGTGTAGTCATCCGCCCAGGTCATGTATGAGGGAAATCCTGAACCAGACTGACAGAATTTCTTACTACAGCTTCCTTATGAGTCTGGCTAAACAAGAGGCCATCAACCAAACCATTGGTGGGTTCAACCACCACTGTGTGTCAATGAGACACTGGGTCTTATTGACACACAGTGCATAAGCATTACATCAGTCAAAAAATGTGCATTTGGTTTGTATTACATTAGTGTTGCTTTCAAATGTTTGAATTTTGAACCTTTTCGTTTCCCTGATTCTGCAGGAGTGTTACCCAGTAAGGCAGAGCTGCTCATTGACCCAGAGATGGACCAGGAACTTGACAAACTGTGAGACTGCACATCTATGCACATAGTAATAAACATATCAACAACAGGCACATTACTCCATATATTAGGCAGCTGTAACCAGGTGTTAAGTCAAAGTCAACTTTATTGTCAATTCTGTACAGGACATACAGAGAATAGAAACTTCGTTACTCTCAATCCCTAGATAAAATAGAAAATGAACATTTAAATATAAGAGTGATTAAAAATGCAAGTAAAATATTTTAAAGTAAAAAAAATTAAATAATATAATACAATTTTACATATAACAAGAAAGCTATAGAATATACAATATAAGGGTAAATGACATTGAGTGCAAACCAGGCAGAGTAGTGCAAATGTGTTAATGTGTTATATGACAAGTGAGGGATTCCTCAGATCTGCTGGAGGCTTACAACAGAAAAAAATAGATTTGTACTATTTTCAGCTGACCTGTGTTGTTTCTGTTTTACTCTTATTAAGGATTAAGCGAACTGAATTCTACATTTTAGAAGCAGATGCTACAAGAGTTTTCAGAGCTGCTTTTCAACCCCTAGACAGTTTGTATAGATTGTAGTAAGGTAGATTGGATTGATAGCAAAGAGCATCGAAGTAATCTGAAATTAAACCCCTCAGCAGCACAAGGCTATAAAACAAGAAAAATGAACTCCCCTGAATAATATAATTTATAATTTTTTATACATTTATGCCAATAATGGCTAACACTTGTCAATTTTTGAAAAATCACAGCCGTGATGTTCTCTTGCTGTCCAGGATTGCTCAAAGTTCCTGGTTTATCTTTTATATGTAAATTTGTGGGTTTCAAAGGTCAAAATCGAATTAATGTCCAAGCTGCTGATTCTGATATTGTTAGACTTCTGTTCACTGGCATGAAAACGGTTACTCTGCTGCTACTCTCGTGTTCAAATGTAATAGAGCTCCAGTACAATCTCTACATACTTTCACTTTGCTTTTTTCCCATTTTGCTCTTTTCTTCTTCTAATTGTAATCTTTTGTTTTCTTGCTGTCCAGGATTGCTCAAATCGTAGTGAGTCCTAGCAGTAACAGTAGCAGTAGTGCTGTGGGGGGGCTAAAAGAAGTGCAGAAGAAGGCATCACCCAGGAGGAACATCCACCACAGGAGGAGGATGGAGGTGGAGAGTGACGGCTCCACTGAAGAGACCGATTCATCTGAAAACTGATCTCTGACAACTTAGTGACCTGTTGCCTGCCGTCTTAAAGGAACGCCTGTTGAAAATCGACAGTGTGTCAGGACTGAAGAAGAAGACGTCCTTCTAACTTTTACGATTGTAAATAATGCAAATAATATTAAAGAAAGCATTAAAGGATGTGTCTAACATGCATTAGAAAACATACAGAATTCAGCTCTCACCAATCACTACTGCACTATAATTTATTGATGAATCTGTTTGTGGCTCAAACTGTGCAGAATGCAAAAAACAAGGAACCAGATGAGTTCCAAACATCAATACACACACATCTGCATCCAAAAATAGTAAATATATAATGCAAACCTGTCTTGTAGCATGCTTTTTAGTCAATAAGACTAGAAAAGCAGAAAGCATTATATGAATACCGTTCCATTTCTGTATATGTTTGTATGAGGCTGTTTATCACAAGAGCAATGTGGAAAAAAATACATCTACAAACTGACTGTAAACACAAAACTGTATACAGAATAAAATTCTGTGAGCTTGTTAAGCAACAAGGCCTTGCAACTTTGAAAGATACAAAACGACATACTTTTACTTTTCTTGTTGCTCTTTCCCGTCACCCTCCAACCTGTCGAGGCAGATGACTCCCACTTCTTGAACCTGGTTTTGCTGGAGGTCTCTTACTCCAAGTGCTGTTGTTGGGGTTCTCTCTAATTCTGTAGGTTGTTTACCTTAGTATATGAAGCACCTTGACTTTGCTGTGAACTTGCAGTGTATAAATAAAATTGAATGGGAAAGTGTATATTGTGATATTTGCTATGTTGATTGGAACAGCCAGTGATCAAACCACCAACCTCCTGAGCTACAGCCACCCCTGAACCATGAATTGCACGGGATTGGCAGATGGAGAAGCGTCACTTCAGAGAACACATCTCTACTGCTGTACAGTCCAGGGGTTGTTCTTCAGGAGTTTTTGTTGAAAAGGCCGGAATTGGAAGAGTTTCAAGCTGCCCTGGTGTACCTCTCATTACATCTGTGGAGAAGGTAAAAGCGTTCCAGAGGAGTTGAATTTCCAGGGGATACTGCTTTCTTGTAGGGTCATTATGAGCATGAATGAAAGATTGTGTTTTTGGCCAAGGCGTGCCCAGTCTCTCTTTAATCTTACTCCCCTCAAAGATCAGAAATAAAATCAAAATTAGTGCAGAGTAGCTTTATTAGATAAATACAAATAAGGTGATTTGATTGTTTTGCTTTTATTATTTGAATTAGGTTTTGCTTTACTACAAAATTTCTTTACAAAGACATCCTGTATTCAAAAAGTCTATATGTTCCCATTCTAAACAGGAAAGGTCAAAATCTGACTATTAGTTTACATCTTATAAATAGCTCTTACAGGTTACTCCAAATTTAAAAACAACAGATCCCTGGGACTGCTCTCCAGTCCTCTTAATTAAACCTAGTCATATTCCAAGGGCACTGAGAGGAGAGCTGCTGCAACAGGTGTGTTTGGTTGGTACAATTCCCATCACCTATCACCTCCATCCAAGCTCTGCACTGCCTAACTGGTAATATTCATAGGATCAGAGACTGTACCTTTTAAACAGAAAGACTATTGGGGTGATGGTTCTGCATATTGACAAGCTGAGCACGACCACTTAGCTCCAGTGAAAGAAACTCTTATTACTACAGCATACCAAGACATTTTGGACAAATGCTCCCAACTTTGTGGGAATAGTTTGATGACGGCCACGTCCCATTCCACCTTAACTGTGCACCACTGTAGAAAGCAATGTCCATAAGGGCAAGTTTGGTGTGGAAGAACTTGACTGGCCTGCACTCGATAGAACACCTTGGGATGAATTAGAGCAGAGACTGTGAGCCAGGCCTTGTTGTCCAGCATCAGTGTCTGACCTCATGAATGTGCTTCTGGAAGAACAATCAAAAAAAGAATAGAAATATCCTTTATTGTCCCTCACTGGGAAAATCCAGGTAGCAAAGTGACCGGCAGATAGAGCATGCAAAGAAGAAAGATGAAATAAAAAACAAACAGAAAATAAATAAGACTGTAGAGGGCATATTTACACTTTAAATAGCATACTCAGATTCAAAACCCCTCTGTGTAACAGAGTAGGATAATTAATAAAAATGTACAAAAGGTGCTGTATATTAGTGCTTTTTACAGAAACTGGAAAAACTGCAATTAAAAGCAGGGATGTAAACAATGTATTCTAATTATTGTAATTAAGGAGTCAGATGGTCTAATTTTGTTTTAAACCCTTTAAATAAATAAATCAGATATAATTTGGCTGAGTTGGCTCAAGGCCTCAACGTTTATTGTGTATTTCTGATCACTACATAAGTACCTGGGTGTTCACCTGAACAATAAATTGGACTGGAGTCACAGCACTGATGCTCTTTACAGAAACAGTCAGAGCAGACTTTATCTGCTGAGGAGACTCGGATCTTCTGCAGTGTAGGGGCGCTCCTGAAGACCTATTTTTTTTAACTCACTCAAAAATGGTGTTGTCTGTTTTCTACTGTCACTGGTTGGAACAGCAGCTTATCTACAGTTGAGAGGAAGCAGTTGGATAAGCTCATCAGGAAGGCCAGTTCTGTCCTAGGATGCCCCCTTAAGCCAGTGCAGGTGGTAGGAGACAGAAGATAGTATCACTCTTGGACAATGTGTCCCACCCATGAAGCTGTTACAGAACTGTAAAAAGCAAACTGTGGCTGTTAGCTCTCACCAGCAGGAAACTTACAGGGGCGTTTCTTTGACAAACAAACAAACAAACAAACAAACAAACAAACAAACAAACAAACAAACAAACAAACAAACAAACAAACAAACAAACCCCAAATAAATACGATCACACGGGGACATACAAGTGTTTCCCCAAGGAAATAACTGGTACCACTGCAACCAAATTATCTTAGAAACAGTATATCAGTTCATCATAAGTGCCTAAGCAAGGCCTGATTCCTATGAGGTGTTAGCCCCAGCTCAGGAATTGCACATGGCCCAGAAATTTTGATGAATAGGAAGATAAACAGGAAGATAAAATGGTTGACTATTAGTTACTAAATAGTGGAAAGGGGTGGGATTAAACAAGCTTATGCTTCTTTCTACTTTTTTTGAACATGTAAGTTATTTATAATTACTATTCCTTTTTTTTCCCTTTTGTTTTGCTTTATTTGTCTCTTTTTTTCTCTGTTGTTGTTGTTGTATTAATTTAACATGTTCAAAATAAAGATACAATACGAATACGATCTTTTTTGCACCTTCAGTTAATATTGAAGCAATGTGGATGCCACTACTAAAGATCAAGTGGACATAAGTGGTATTTCAAGTGAAGTTAAACAAAACAAATTACTTACAATATTTCAATATAATGTCATTTTCTTGTCTAATGTCGTTTTAATTGATATAAGGATGTTGATGAAAACATTTTTAACTCTACTATTAAACACTCTAACATATAAACAACAGACAACTTCACCATCCATCCAGCCGCTCCCGCTTATCCTTTTCAGGGTTGCGGGGTGGGGCTATCCCAGCTGTCATTTAATAGTTTAATAATTTAGTAATTTCTGGTGAATTCATCAAACACACTGAATGATGTCCTGCCTCCACCTGGTCTGGGTCCTAACTGTCAACTGCCTGTAGGTAAAGGAGAACTCAGAACTATCCGAAAAACGAAAACAAAATAAAAAACTAATATGAAAAAATAAGGAAAGAGCATACTTTGTTCAGATTTAAGTTTTTCTACTTAATATATAGTTCTGCCTTTCTCTAACTCACCCTAGCTAACATAATATGCCTAAATTACACATCTACAATATGTATCACTGTGCCGAGTGTTCGACAACATATATGAAATACAGTTGGTTAAAAATATATTTGGTGCAATTCAAACAGAAGAAAATAAGTGAATGCTTACCTGATGTATTACAGAGGATATATCTGGGGTGTAGTAATGTCTCCCGGTCAACCATAAATCCATGATGTTTCAATGGTGGAGAGATGGGATGTACCACGTTGAGAGGGGTGCGATGGAACAGTCCATCTGATAATAGCTTTAATTTTCTGGTCAACTATAAATCCATGACATTTGAGCATCATTGTTGTCACCTGGTCAACTGTAAATAGATCATTAATCAATTATAACAGATCAACTTTGAATCTGTGTTATTTCGGTGTCATTACTTTTACACTGTCGGTTTGATCGGTATTTTAACACTGATTCAACATTTATTTAGCACTGAGATTTCAATCTGGACCACAATGTTGATTCAGATGAAAACTAAACATCATTCAATGTTATCTTTCTATCTGGGAAACCAGAAAAAAAAGTGTATGTCATAACTGAATAATTCAACTGTATTCTTGCAACATACATATCAAAAGTATCAGGTCTGAACGTAGCACACAAACTCTGTGCAATAAATATTTCTAGAAATTGAACATATTTTATATTTTATGAAAAAAACATGTCTTGCTTTGAAATTAAGTTGTAAACATGATTTATTGACAAGAACCACCACCAGCATCATCTTGACTTTGTTTTACAACACTGATATTATGCAGTGTCACACCCAGATTTTTGTCAAACCAGCAGCATACAATAATAACTTCTATACAAACATCTATACAGGATATATCTATATTGAGTTATGTGCACTTGATCTCCATGGCGTTAGAATCACAGAAGTGGAATACATAGGGCACTTTCTGGTACAGCCTCTCACCATGATGCAGCTAAGATGACAGCCACAGTCGTACATATTTGACTTAACCAACAAACAAAGTTTGCTGTCTTATATATTGTGTGTAATGCAAATGTAATTCTTGAAACAAACATGTAAGCCAAGAATGGTGTGACACAGTGTGTTTGATGCAGGCCACTTTGTTTTGGTTGTCCTGAAAAATTCAGGTTTTATGCAAAGAGGACCATAAAGATCACTGAGATTACTGTGTTAGGACAGCAGCTGCAATGCTCCTACTAGTGAATCTCACAGACAAGTTGCAGAAGTGCCCATACAAGAAGAGTGACAGCATGAGGAGTCCAAGATGAAGCACTGATTGTCTTTTCCTAATATTTGGGCAAAACACACCACCTATAATAGCAGAAAGATGCCTATTTTCAGTCCCCAGAATTTTTGCTTTTAATATCTGTTTTTGGTCGGGGATCGTCCACACAGTTATATGCCTTCCTTAATAAGAGCTCCACCCTCTCTGTCCCTCTTCTAAAGTCCTGTACAGCTACAAGACTGCTTGTCTGTAACTGGCTGTTGTTTCTATTTCGATTCTGTGACAAAGAGGAAAGCCATCATCATTACACCAGAAAATAAAATAGAAAAAAAGGCACTGTTGCTCTGATATAGTGTAAAACTTTTCCACCTTTATTTCCACTGGCTTAATCTGCTCAGATCGTTTTATTCCACATACATTTAATAGAAGACCAAAGATTCAAATTCCTGAACTTATAACTGCAGTAAGTAGATTTTTGCCACATCTGGGTAGCAGAACAGCTGTCTACATTTTATATGACCAGAGGCCTAAACTAGGAAGCAGGATTTCAGCTTATCCAGGGAACTTCAGGTTTCACCCTGGGTGTTTTGCACCATGAAGGCGGTGCATTTCTTACTGGGGTAAATCGCCATGGTAACTTATGCTGTGAATCTAACCTGTAGGTTAAAATCCTGATTGGTGATCGAGAGGTATAAAATCACTGCCTACTGACCAATCAGCTCTACAGAAAATAGCATTACCATGCCTGCAAGGTCACTCGGACCTCTGTGCATTAAAAAGAGGAAGATTTTTACTAGCACAAACTGTCTTTGTTTCCTTAATGAGCATCGGTAATAAAAAATAACTTTTAGATGAAAACTTATTCCTTGATTATTTTTTCTCACTGTAACAAAGAATTTTATTGTTTTACTGGCATTGATATCTGATCCTAAAACAGGACACCTACACTGTACTTGCTGACCTCATATGAAATTTGTAAGTAGACTACCTTTGAATTCTGGTTTTAGATTTAATGTTTTCTCTCAAATCCTTAAACAGGGTCTACAGCTCGAAGAATCAAAACTGCGAGTCACATTGCCTTTAGGCATGTTCGTGTTTGGTGATTTGGAAAAATATTAAATATTGCTGCATGTAATTTTAATCTGCAACAAAATGTCATTTACTTTGTTTTTTGTTCTGTGTGCAAAACCACAAGATTAACAATTAACGATGAACTACAGCTTAAAAACTTGCACTTATAAAACATAAACATTGTTTAGGGGTCAGAGAGTAAGGATTAGTATTAAAACATAATTTATAAATAGGCTTAGTCACCATTGCAAAAGTGATATGAGGTCAGCGAGTATCATGGTGATTTACCTCAGTAAGAAAGTGAAGCATCACCTAGAACAGAAGATGCTGGCAGCTGCCACTGCTACCACCTCAGCCTCCTAGTAGAGCCCCCTATTGCATAAGTTTGAATTTTCTGACTTCTGACCTTAAGGTCTAGGTCACCAAAATTCAAATTCGTCCGAGAGTTTTAGAAGATGCACCTATCGTATCAATTTCAAAATCCTGGGTGAATTCCTTCTTGCATTATTGAAAGATTATCAGAAAGATTTTCAGAAAAGTTGACCTCTGGCCTTCACCTTGAGGCCGAGGTCACTGAGATTCATTCTTGTCCAAGATATTTAGTGGTTTGTGAAAATCCTCCATCACCCTTGTTCTTAAGTTGTTGCATTCACAGGATTTTCAGAAAACTTTACTTCTGACTGAAGATTCACTGAGATTCTAACTCATCTGGGATTTTTAGTACGTGCTCCTATGGCATGAATTTCAAAATCCTACGTCACCTTGTGCTCAAGTTATCACATTCATAAACTTGGGTGTCCACACCACCCAACCACCTAGCGTGACCAGCACATGTGGCTTCCATTTGTGAAACCACATGTGCCACTTTCTACCTCCTTTTTGATAACTTAAAGCTCCAACTGTTAGCAAGGGTTGAGTATGTATGCTTTAAGCAATACAGAAAATGTCTCAGCTTAAAATAATGCGGTCCTTCCCATTAGTCTGCATCAAGTACATCAGTGCGCAGTCAAAGAAAGCTGCATGAAGAGTTGAAGTTGAGCCACATTTGGAAGAAAAAGGAAAGCAGCAAAAAATACGAATGAGACATCTTTACAAGAACTCCAAAGATCATCAACAGTAGACTGTCATGTCTGGGGTTCAGAAAATACACAGTTTAGAGTTTTAGAAATGTTTTTTGTTTTTATTGTCCTTTAAAATACTGTCTTGGAAACTGCAGGGGGAACCTTTAAAATAAACTTGAATCAAAGATTGTCAAAAGAATTTCGTTTGATCAGAAGAATGTAGTTACGTCACTGAGATGATCATCATTGCACATCACTGCAGCAGGTAGAATAGATCAGCTATTTTTTAAATCCTACTTTAAGTTGTGAATGACTACAGAGAAAATAAGAAAGAATGGGGGAAAGTAGAAAGTGTTTAAAAGGGGCTTTATGAGGGGTTTAAAAAAATATCCTTGTAATTTATAGTCTTTTGTTTTTACCACGTTAGCTGGAAAATATAAAACTTGTAAAATAAAGCGTTATCATTTGAACACTTTATTTGCCTGTATCACTCAGTTACATCAAATGTTAATAATAAGAAAGAGCATTCATGCACTGGTTTCTTGTTTTACTAACTATTCAGTTTGTTTAAAAATGAATGACTATGTTCCTGGAGCTCAAAGTGTGGTCTAAGTGTTCAGTGGCATACAAATATTTAATTGAATCCCTACTGAGCATGTACATTTTCTCACTTACAAAGAAAAGAACAGTTTTGAATTTCTATGTCAGTTTCATTCAAATGGAGAGCAACATGAACCAAAAATCCAGGAAAAAAAACTGTCCTAAATTGATTTGCATGTCCCTGAGCGAAAAAAAATATTTGATCCCCTACAACCCAGTAAGAATTCTGGGTCCCACAGATTTCTGAGTGCCCACATGGCACACAAACCACAATAAATCAATCATTCAGTACACTGGAGATACTCCTGGTCTCAACCTGCATTGTTTATACATTAATCATGCCCACCAAAACAATTTCACATTGAGTGGGCCAGTGGACAGAGCTGTACTGTAAGATCTTGGATGAGAACCTTCTTCCCTGAGTTAGAACACTGAAGATCGGTTGTACATGGGTCTTAAAGCATGAAAATGATCTAAATACAAACAAGTAAACAACAGAGCAGCTAAAAAAGGAGAACATTATGATCATGGAGTGGCCAGTCTGTAGACCTCTATCCTATAAATCAGATCTGTAGAGAGAATCAGCACTGAAGCTTGAAGTTGCCAACAGGCAGCCAAGAAAATTAAAGGATTTGGAGAATTTCTGTAAAGAGGAGTGGGCGCAAAATCCCTGCTGAGATATGTGAAAAAATGGTGACCAACTACAAGAAACATCTTACTGCTGTGCTTGCCAATAAGGAGTTATCTACCAACAGAGATGGGTGTTACTGTAATCTGATTACTTTTTTCAAGTAACGAGTAAAGTAAGGGATTACTATTGCAAAAACGGTAATTAGATTACCGTTACTTTCCCGTAGGAACGCTGCGTTACTGCGTTACTAAAACCATGATTTTTTTGCGAGAATGTCTCATGACAGTGACGTAAGCGAGTGCGACGTTCGTGGCAACAGCTGTGTGCAGATCAACAGTGGATCATATATCGAGGGGGGAGAGAGTATGAGCGTGCAGCGTTTAAAGTGTGGAAGTACTGACCTTACTTTGATTCAATAAAAAGTGACAAAAACATTAGCGTCCGCTGTGCGTGGGAAGAAAACTTCTTTTTACAGCGAAAAAAACCCCTAAACTTCCGAGCAAGCACCAAATGTGCTATTACGTAATGTGAAACTCACATAGAAACTCATGGATTCTTCAACTGACCGCTGCGGCACACCTGCACCAGGGTAAACCTCCGCCTACCCCACTCCTGCTTTACAGGTGAAAATAGAGCAACAGGACCGCTGAGTCTTTGACTTTATTTATGTTCTGCTGTGTTTTACTTGCATCTATTTGAAAGACTGAGTGTAAACACAAAAAATATTTTATTTTATGTGCTGGAATGTGTAGAAAAAAAGTTTAAATGTTAAACTAATTTATTCAAGTCAGAGAATGTTGCATATAATTAAATTTTTGCTTGATGCATAAAGTTAAAAGCTTAAAACGAATAAAACAAGTTTTAAAAAGAGACTTTTCCATTTGATTACATTTTGTATGATGGATTATGTAGAAAAAGTAGAAGTGGGCTGAAAGATCTATCGCTTTATTACCTCTTCAGATTGTAAATCGTGTTTTTAAAAAGTAAATAAGTAACTAAGTAACTAAGTAATTAATTACTTTTGAAAATAAGTAATCAGTAAAGTAATGGGATTACTTTTTTGGGGAAGTAATCAGTAATTAGTAACTGATTACTTTTTTCAAGTAACTTGACCAACACTCTTTACCAAGTACTAAAAGTGCATTTTAGTTTAAAGTGGACATGAAACACTACATGTATAAAGGCTAATTTACACCATCGAGCCCAGAACTCAAAAATCGGACATAGATGCAACTCTGTCTGTGTATCTGCAGTTATTTATTGAAGAAATAGTGCTCAACGTTAACGTTTAAAGAACATTTTTAGTGCTATTTGTGCCATTACAGAACAAGACATCATCGGTTGGTTGGAGTCAATAGACATTACATTAGTTTATGTTAACTAACTAGTAACACAGCCAATAACTGAGGGGGATAATAAATGCACTAAAAGCACTTTTCTGCTATATAAGCATATACTGTCCACTTTCACTGTCTGTCTCTTTAGTAGTACCTGGCTCTTCGATGTTTGGCTAGCTACACTAAAACAGGAAAATAGAACTGTAAGGCGTAATGTTCGGGTTTGCAAAGCACTTTTTGAATGAGGACAGTGTGGAGGAGAGTCTGTTTTTGAGTCAGGCGACAGATGATTCACTGGACGGACAAGCTGGAGTAAGAAACTCAGATTTTTCCTCCTCTGGCTGTACAGAATCGTGCAATCAGCTGATGCGATCGGCACTATTTTATGCAATAAAAGAGTCTCTCTTTTTTCCAAGCACATCCAGACAGTTTACAGCATAACAGATTACTACATGCAAATCACACCACAAGCATAACTACGTTTCTTACCAAAGCACGATTGGGAATCCCATGAACTGCAGGAAAAATGTGTCGATGTGTGTGATGGACAAATATTAGAAATGAAGAATGTGATATAAACCAGTTTAAAATAAAACTCAAAAAAGAAATTTTAAATAAGTATAAGAATGAAGAAAATACAATTAACCCAAGACAGCAGTCAAAGTGATGTTTATTTCTTTCTGCAAATTAACAAATCTAAATATAGTTTTAGTTGAACATGAGAAAATATTTTTATGTTCTAAGTTGAAGGCATTGTATACGTTTTTGTTGTTCAAATTTAGATGATGAGGATGTAAACCTGAGGGGGTCGGGCTAAATAAGTATATACTTCTGCCTTTTCAAACAACTGCATGGAAAGATTTTATGAAATGTTGGTGAATGTATATGTTTGAAATAAAAATGAACTGAACTGAACTGAGGAAAAGTGAAGCCCAAACGTTAGTGAGGGGGAGCGTAATGTGGAGATTAGTGCTGTCAGCGTTAACCTCGTTAGAATGACGTTAACACCATAACCGCACTAATGTGGCAAATTGCCGTTAGCCAGTAAGCGCGGATCGCCTTGTGTGTGGGGTTGCACAGCGCTAATGCGTTAACGAACTAACCGTGCTAATGCGTTGATGCCGTGCAGCCCCACGCACGGGGCGACCCGCGCTTACTCGCTAACGGAGATTTGCCGCGTTAATGCGGTTATGGCATTAACGTCATTTTAATGAGATTAACGCTGACAGCACTAGTGGAGATTTAAAAAAATTTTTTCCTATGGACATGCTGATGGACGTTAAGATTTTCAATCGTGTTTTGGTAAAAAACATAGTTATGTTTGTGGTGTGACAAAAAAAACAACCTGTTTGGATATGCTTGGGAAAAGAGAATATTATTACATAAAATAGTGCTGATCACACCTTGTGAGAAACTGTTTTAACAGCTGACTGCACAGTTCAGGCCTGGTGAGGAAAAGCAGCACAAAAATTTTACAGTCCTTATTTTTCCCTGGGTTATTGGTTGTGTTACTAGTTAGCTAACATAAACTAATGCAATGTCTGTTGACTCCAACCAACCCGATGATGTAATGTTCTGTAACTGATACAAGATGGCGCTACACATATTCTAAAAACGTGAACTTTAAGCATTTCTTTCTTAAAACCAGCCACACATACAGAGTTACATCTATGTCAGTTTTTGAGAGCAGGGCTACAGGCAGTGTAAATTAGCCTTTATGCAGTTTTTCATGTCCACAAGTCAGAAGCTGAATTTGTGGAATTAACCCCAAGTTAACAGTCCAAGATGATGGCAGTGAACATCAAACATTAGAAAACCTGTAAAATCTTTAATCCGTGCAGCCAGTGTTGCAGCAGTCGGGTTGTAAAGTGCAAAAAAAGTACTGTATTGTATTGGTAACGATACATGAATGGCTCAACCGTCCTAAGACAAGAAAAAGTTTTTCCTTCCTGTAAGAATGCACTCAGCTCTGGAGTAATGACATTCCCAATATCCATCATTTCAGGTAACTAGAAAACGGCTTGGAAATCCAATACATATTTCACTCAATGGCGTCCAAATACATTTCGAACTTTTATGTTTTTATTCTGGATTTTTGTGTGTCATTCTTTCTCCATTAAAATGAAACTACCATGAACATTTGAGAGTGTTCATTTCTTTATAAATGAGTAAACTTTGCAAATTCAGCAGGGCATCAGATAATTTTCCCCCCACTCTAAAAGAGAAAAGCAGTAACATCTCTAGATTTGTTTAACTAGAAGAACCAGATTTTTTTGTTTTTCCATTTGTGGAGCTGTGTAGTGTCACCCATCAGTTTCATAGACTATACAAATACTGGACAGACTGCCATGTGAGTTTAAACAAATGATCATGAATCCTAATGGCTGGTGACCATAGATTCATCCTGAGGCTATGAGCCCCTAAATACACTTAAACGTTCTCTCACCTGCGTCTTGCATCTCTTGGTAGTTGTTTTGTGACTATTTGAAGTCTCTTTCGGGTGATGTTATTTGTGGTTGTTTGTTCAATCATCAAAGTGATTATTTTCTTTTGCGCACTCTTTGCAAATTCAGGAAGAATTTATTTAAAATTTTTGTTTTCATTGAACTCCATACTAACCCTAAAAAGTCATACATGATTACCTATGCAAACAGCACTTAAATGTTAAATGGACTGGTACTTATATACCTCTTTTCTACTCAATATGAGCACTCAAAGGACTTTCTACCACAAGTCTTTTTCACCCAATCACACATTCACACCACTTTTATCTAGTGCTTCTAGATGCATCAGGGGCAACTTGGGGTTGAGTGTCTCGTCCAAGGATACTTTGACATGTGGACTGGAGGAGCCAGGGCTCAATCTACCAACCAAATTGGTCGACACCTGCTCTCCTACCTGAACCACAGCGACCTGGCTCTTAAGTTTTAAGGCTCTTAAACAATCTAACAAATATTTAAGTTATATAATTTAATTTTTATTCTGCTTAAAGCTTTGTTGCCCAGGACTTATGAGCTAAAGTTAAATATATGTATCTCTGAACATTTAAATATGTACTTCAAAGGTTGTTTAATCAAATAAAATCAGAAGCTGCACTTCCAGCTAGTTTTTAGGACCACTACTTTAAATCTTATGAGCTTTTACTCATGTGTTTTATTTGAGCTCCTATAATGTTATGTGATTCAATGACTAACACTGTTATTTAAACATTGTCTCATTAGATTGCTTACAATCATTGACAAATATTGACATGTTTCTATGGTGCCAGATTGTTTGTATGGTAATTGCTAATATCAGAAAGATGATTCAGATTTTTTCTAGCAACATTTGTAGTTGCTGAGATTTGGCTTTGTGGGCTAGAGTAGCTCTGAAGGTAGTCTGTATATATGCAATATCCATGCATAGTTAATTAAGATAATTTTTGCAAATAAAATGCATTAATATTCAATATCTCTGTTTAACTATTGGTAACTTTCTGTGGCGTGAAAAATCCCACGTGTCCCCATCAATCCATAGAATTATTCATATTGTGATATGGCCAAAAGAAGGAGAAGCTTGCTGTATTAGTGGATGCAGCTTAGAAAAGAAATAACCCACCATGCAAAGAAGATATATTGGTAATCCAGTTGGTGGTATATAAGACCAGGCTTACATGCACATAGTGAATATTAAATTCATAGAATGGATGGACAGGAGGCATTATTCAATGAAGATGTCTTCAGTGGGACAGGAGTAGCCGACGTGCTCCTTGTAATACTGCTGGAATGCCCTCCTGTTGGGAAAAATAGCACAAAAGATTCCATAACCAAGCAGACCAGGTCACTGGAAATGGTTGATTTACAAGCTACAAGCCAGACTGACTTGTTCTAATGGTCCAGCCAGTGTTATGGCAAAATGTGACCCTATTGTACTTATTTTGTGTACATAAACAAAAATTGTTTTAAAATCAGCTTTAAACCTAATATATTTCAACAGAAGAGTGTTTATGTGTGTGAATGTGCTGCTGAGAATCCTCAAAGGGAACTCATCGAGAAAAAAGCTCTTTGAATGACATGGCAGCTGTTATATTTGAACCCAAAACACGATCCTTTTATAAACCTTTTATTGTCTAATGTTTTTATTTCCTGAACCTAACCAAGTAGTCAAGGCCCGCAGCCTTCTGCATTTAACACAGTTCTGTTGTAGAAATCATTTTGCAGGCCAATTCATGAAAATCGTGCCAGTGAAGACCATTCCCATCAGCCACTAATGCAAGTGAAAACTCTACATGGCAAAGAAATAACGAGACATAAAAGGAATCCAGAAATGCTGCTGTATAAATGCTGTATAGGTATTAATTGGGTATTTAAAATCTCATATCTAGCATGAAAACATTTAGCTTTTAAAACTACAACTGGCCTCCTGGGCTTCCAGCACTTTTGTTGTTGATAAGGTTGTAATGTAACATTGGAAAATATTCCACTGTTCTTTTAATAAAAAAATGTAATTATATTTTTTCTTATTTATCTTTTACACAGCCTAACATCTTTTTTGGAAACAGGTTATATCTCCATGTTGTTTTGTTAAGGATGAAAACAAAACTGTAGCTAATAAAAGCCTCCCAACATCAGCCTTGTTACTTACTGGACACCATAGTGACCATAGTGAATTGTACTTAACCTCGGTGATGTGTTTTTCCCCCCATAAAACAATTAAAAAGACACTACTTTCTCAGAGCTTTCATCTGTCAGAGTTTGAAACCCTGATAGAAATCGTAACACACTATAAACTAGTGTCTACAGAAGTAATAATCCCTCTGCAGCATGTCCATAGATAGGACAGTCATATGCATTGAATCTTAAATATAATTGAATTAAATGCAGAGCAGAACACAGTAGAGTAGGACTTACCCGACAGATTCTGCTAAAGGATGTAAAGTTGTTTGTGACATCAGGACATGACAAGCAAAGCGCTGCTGGTCAGGGTGCTTGGTGATGAAGCCAAAGTACCTGCAGTGCAGATAAAACAATTATTTCCAAAGGTTTAATTGAGCCTGTTGCAGGATGAAAAACAACAGAGCAAGCAGCACACAGAGAAGATTCATGTTCATAAAAGTTAACTAATCTCTCACGAGGTGAGGGAATTGTAATACAAGCCATCTAAAGCATTTGACTCACCTGCTGTATTTTGGATGACAACCACAGAATGAAATATTTTTCAACTGGAAGAAATGGAAGCACTGGTCCCCCTGATAACAACAAAGACAAACAGCCATGTAAACATGTAATTCTGGAATATTACTCTAAATTAACATCATAGTTAGAAACTTTTGTTAAGCTAGAATTTTAATTAATTCATTACAGTGAATAACATTAGAAAATGTTGTTAAATGGTAACTTACAACTGGAGAAATCAACTACCAGTAGATCTATTGGAACTAAAGTCCCATAGCAAAGTCACCGGGTAGCAGTCAACAATTATATTTAAGATAACTTTATGAGTACATCACTAAGAGTTGATTATCTTCTACCTAGAGGGGCTATGATGCCACTGACAGTTGTTTGCCCACTCCGGGTCGGGGATGAGTTCCTGCCCCAAGTGGAGGAGTTCAAGTATCTCAGGGTCTTGTTCGCGAGTGAAGCGAGAAGGGAGCGGGAGATCAACAGACGGATCGGTGCTGCACCGGTCCGTCGTGCTGAAGAGAGAGCAGAGCATAAAAGCGAAGCTCTCAATTTACCAGTCGATCTACGTCCCTACCCTCAACTATGGTCACGAGCTGTGGGTAGTGACCGAAAGAACGAGATCGCGGATACAAGCGGCAAAAATGAGCTTGGCCTCTCCCTTAGGGATAGGGTGAGAAGTTCAGCCATCTGGGAGGGGCTCAGAGTAGAGCCGCTGCTCCTCCACATCGAAAGGAGCCAGCTGAGGTGGTTCGGGCATCTGACAAGGATGCCTCCTGGGCGAGGTGTTCCTGGCAGGTCCCACTGGGAGGAGGCCCTGGGGCAGACCCCGGACACACTGGAGAGATTATATCTCTTGGCTGGCCTGGGAACGCCTGAGGGTGACCCGGGGGCACCGTGACCCGGCCCGGATAAAGTGGAAGAAGATGGATGGATGGATAGTGAATATAACTTCTTAAATTTGAACTTATGCAGGACTTTTCTAACTAAGAATGCAACCACATTCAGCCATTAATACATTGCTTCTATCTGTGCCTTCATTCTGAGCAATTTGAGGATTTGTAGCTTGCCTAATGACACTTTGACAAATGGGCTGGAGGCCTCTGATTAGAAGATGACAAGCTTTAAATCATGAACCATGTGAATATGTTAGGTTATGTTAGGTTGTAAGTACACAAGAAAATGCAATATTTAATATTGGGTTTGTTGTATTTAGAAATTAAACCCATCTCAATGTATTCAATTGACATAGTATCACAGTGTGACCACAATAAGGACCCACCCACAGGGTGTTGCACGTTGAGAGGTGTTTTATTGATAAGGGTTTTTGACACACTTTGTTCGCGCAGCTTTTTAACTGCCTTTTCCTGAAATAGGAAAAGCATGACCCAGTGATGGACCACCTTAGACTACCTTGAACTTAAAAGGCCAGCGAGCCAGATACCACCAGGTGATCTGGGTGTTATCATCCTTCATGTAATAGAGCCACTGCACTCAGCCAGGGTCATGGTAGCGTCTAAGCTGGCTGGCCGTTGGCAACGGACCCACCTTGAGGTCTCTGCGGTGAGCCCAACTATGAACTGCTTTGTCACCACCAGCTCCACGATGCAAGCGTCCCTTTCAGCAGGGGTTGGTTGCAGCCACCGCCACCACGTCACAGAGCCCCCTAGCATAGGCAAAAGGCTGGCCCTCCAGACCCATTTATTCCTCCTGGAAACACCTGCAATAGTCCTCTGACTCAAGGCTCAAATGTTCCACTACCGCCTGGCAAATGGCAGACATCCACAAAGCTGCTCCACGCTCAGAGACACTTTCGGCAACACTGTGACAGGAATAAGGACTCATGCACACGGTGTTGCACGTTGACAAGTGATTTATTAAAAAGGGTTTTTGACACACTTCCATCTCCTGCTCAGCACACCACACCGCTCTCTCGTTAGATGCCAGCATCCTCCTGAAATAGGGAAGGAATGACCCTGTAATGGAGAACAGCTGTGTGGGTCAACCTCTGACACACCACACCCTGAACTCACTGCTCCACCCCTCCTATGCTAAGCCACAAACCACACACAGAAAACAGAAACAGCATATAAATGTGGATGAAAACAGTTTCTTTTCTGAAGACTAAAACAACAGAAAAAAATATTTTCAATAAAAATTAATAAAAAATAAATAAATAAATAAAGATGGGAATTTTAAAAATTAAAATGGCATATCGTTAGCTTCATAGCATAAGTGCCTAAGTCATTTTTTTGTGTTTTCGGAAAACAAGAAAAAACAAATTTTCTAAAATTTAGAAAATTAGTTTTTTCTTGTTTTCCGAAAACACAAAAAAATGACTTAGGCACTTATGCTATGAAGCTAACGATGTGTTGGATAATATTTGATATATTCTAAAACACAGAACACAATTTTTTTATACTTTCTTTTAAAGAGCTGTTTGATCAGCTTAAAGCTGAGAGCACATCCAAAACCTGATTTTTTTT
>NW_005187679.1:16984-20418 GCF_000239375.1 Pundamilia nyererei | reverse complement strand
ATTTAGAAAATTAGTTTTTTCTTGTTTTCCGAAAACACAAAAAAATGACTTAGGCACTTATGCTATGAAGCTAACGATATGTGAAATGGTGAACAAAAAATCCCAGGAGGAAAATCCATCCTTGTTTTAATTATTTATCCAAGTAGAGATATGAGACCTACGGAGCCCCTCTGATGACATGGTCCAAAAACTAAATAAATCGTGGCCACAAAATACTACTTCGTGCCCTTGAAATAGTATAACGTGCCCACGAATTACGCATTTGTGGCAATGAAATAGATAACGTGCGCACACCATATTGATACAATTCCTGGACAGCTGCGTAGAGACATAAGCATAAGAGTAGGGTAAACCTATACACCATGGACAGAGACAGTATGATTGACTTTTATTTTAGGCTGGGAATGAGCTACAAATGCATTTTGAAAAGCCTGGCAATGCAAGGAACCATTATTACGGAGAGACATTTAAACAGGATATTAAGATAAGATTAGATAAGATAAGATAAGATAACCTTTATTAGTCCCACATGTGGGAAATTTGTTTTGTCACAGCAGGAAGTGGACAGTGTAGCAAATATTATTATTGAGAGCCCAGTTGCTTTACAGATGTGAGTACGACCTGGACGCCGGGATAGATTTTATTGTCAACCAACTGCAAGGGTCTGGGAAGGATCACGGTTATCGGTCAAGTGTTTCGTGCCCACAAATTAGCATTTCGTGAGCACGTTATACCTATTTCGTGTCCTCGAAATAGTATTTCGTGGCCACAAATAAGTATTTCGTGGGCACGTTATACCCATTTCGTGCCCACGAAGTAGTATTTTGTGGCCACAATTTATTTATTTTTTGGACCATGTCATCAGAGCGGCTCCGTAGAGACCAAATATTAGGATGGAAAATGGAAATACATATAAAGCAAAATGGGAAACGTGAATAGAAAATGCTAAATTAAAGCTGCTGAATAGAAAATGTATAAGAAGAAATACTTTGAGGATCTTCTTAATCCTTGTTCCCAGACTCTTATTTTACGAAAGGCATGTAGAGGAGTCTGGTAGAGGCCAGAGGGGTGGATGAGATTCACCCTGAGTTCCTAAAAACCCTGGATGCTGTAGAGATGTTTTGCTTGACAAACCTCTGCAATGTTCATTCAAGATGTGGGGTTGTGCCTCTGGATTGGAAGACTGGGTTCATAATTCCCATCATCAAGAAGGGGGACTGACGCGTCTATTCCAACTATAGGATTACACCACTCAGCCTCTTTAGGAAGGTCTAAGCTTTCCTGTCTTCCTCCCCTCGACCCCAACAGGTCATGGCAGATGGCTCCCTTCCCTGAGCCTGGATCTGCTGGAGGTTTCTTCCCACTGTTGCCAAGTGCTTGTTTATAAGGGGCTGTCTGATTGTTGGGGTTGTCTCTTTATTATTGTAGGATTTTTACCTTAAAATGTAAAGGAACTTTTAATGAATACTGTTGTGATTTGCTAATAAAAAAAACTGAAATTTATTGAATGAGAGGTCCGTTAGTCAAACCTTGGATTCTGGAGAAATAATGCGGATTTCCTTCTCATCATGAAACGCTGCACCAATTCTTTAGCCGTTCAAGGGTGTTCAAGAGCATGTTGGAAAAAAAGTAGAGGCGGCTGCTCGACTTGACTGAGATGGATGCCTTCCTTAAACCACGATCCAAAGCAGGCGAGATTAAGTCACGTACGGTGTCGCGAGATTTAACATTGGTATATTATTGTTTATTATTTTTGTTTATTGTACATATTAAACACTATTTGTTTTAATGGTTTTAGCACCATTTTAACAGTAGTCTAATATTCAAATGTGCTCTCTGTTTAAACAAATACTACTTTATTGTAAAATACATACATTTTAAAACTTCCTTCTATAAATCAATAAATCAGAGTTCCATTTTTATTCTGTGAGTAAAGAAAAGTGTGAAGAGAGAGAATAGTGCTGTACCCTGTGAGCGGAGTGGCACTGATCCTGGACACTCATCTTCACCCCTTTCACACTGACTTCCAGCGCACAGGCTGATGGAGGCTGACCCGCTGACCGCCTGTTGTATGCTACCTGTAACACAAACACACAGTTAGTTAGTAATCATGCCAGGCGAGATTTGCTTTGAGTCTAACAGGACTAATCCCGCATGAATCAAGTATGAAAGTGGCATCGGGAAAATGTTCTTTAACCATCTCTTCAAAAGCTTTTTTCAGAATCAAAATCTTTATTGTCATTATGCCAAAAGCACAATAGAATTATATGCAACCCCATTCAATTTAACTTTTATTTTCTGTACAAAAAAAGAAAGAAAGAGAAACTGTGATAAACAAATAAAAAGTATTAAACAGTATACAGTACTGTGCAAAGGTTTTAGGCAGGTGAGGAAAAAATGCTGTAAACAAAGAGTGCTTTCAAAAATGGAAGTGTTAACCATTTATTTTCATCAATCAACAAAATGCAGCAAATGAACAAAAGAGAAATCTTAATCACATCAATATTTGGTGTGACCACCCTTTGCCTTTAAAATATCATCAGTTTTTGAAGGAACTTGGCTGGTAGGTTGTCCCAAACATCTCGGGGAACTAACCACAGATCTTCTGTGGATGTAGGCATCCTCACATCTTCCTGTCTCTTCATGTACAACACTCGATGATGTTGAGATTAGGGCTCTGTGGGGGCCATACCATCACTCCCAGTACTTCTTGTTCTTTGTTACGCTGAAGCTAGTTCTTAATGACTTTGGCTGTATGTTTGTCCTGCTGCAGAATGGGGCCAGTAAACAATCATTTATATTTCTGAAAGCATTTTTTGTTTACAGCATTTTTTCACACCTTCCGAAAACTTTTGCACAGTACTGTGAACACACTGACTGAAACTGGACTAAACTTTCAATATATTGAATGAAAGTCAGTAATGAAGACATAATTCTATGAAAAATGCACGTAATGCTGCCAAATGCTCTGTGGGGCTTGGAGGTGCTGCTGCTGTGAGCCCCGGTGTGAATGGACCCAGGCCCCTGCCCTTGGTGGACGGGCGTGCCCATGGAGGTCAGCGGGGGAGCTGCCGCTAGCCAATCCTTTCATTCCCATGCCCAGTTGCCTCCCCCCTTCCGCTCCATCACACCACCACACATGCAGGGCCTTGAGGTACAGGTGCGTCACTGAGGTGCAGGGGAGGCATTCCTCCTCCGTCCCCTCCTGGCCACCTGTGCCTCAATTTTATTCCACAACTTAGACACTCAAATTATTTACATTGTCACGACACATACGTATAGGCCCTTGGCACTCTGTTTATTCAACCTCACCTCTCAATTTTATGTAGACGTTGAGGGTTCTCGGGAGGGGCCGTGCTGACACAAGCTGCTATCTGGTTGTTGACACCATGCCCCTCCCAAGTTTTAACAGCACATACCAACACCACATATGA
>NW_005187679.1:10323-16953 GCF_000239375.1 Pundamilia nyererei | reverse complement strand
CCCCAAAAAAAAGAAAAAAAAATCATGACTGTCCTGAGTTGGAACCAGGAAGCAAAGTTACAGTCTTACACGCCTATCCGCAGTTTTTTTCCTCCTTTTATTCACTCGGGGCCCCGTTCCCTTAGAAACTGTGTCTCCCAGACCACTAAAAAACCAACCAAAAAGTGAGTAAAAAACAATTTAAACATAATTAAACAACGAAAGAACAATATAGTATCCACAACTGCACCATAGAGTAAAGCAGTCAAAAATGGATTATTAAACATTAGGTCTCTTTAACAGGTCCCTGTTACTTCATGAATGAATAACTGATCAACACACTGATTTACTCTGACTTACAGAAACCTGGTTACAGCAGGATGATGTTAGTTGAAATGGATCATTTAACATTTACATTTAATAGTGTTTTCTGAAAACTCTCTTTTGTTGGATCATTTCCTAATAACATTTAACTTACAACAATACCACTGTAACTCCTTTAAAAAAAGCCTCAAATCAGAAGTATTTGACTCCCTTGTATTACTTTCAAATGTGCAAGTTCTGCCATTAATTAATGCTTCAATCTTAAATATGATTAACCCATCTCTATTAATCGTCTATGTACCACAGGCCTTCAAGCTGCCAGTCGTTAAACTGTTACTTAAAAAGTCATAATTTGACATTGGTTCTAAATTCAGATAAAACTGAAGTTATTATTGTATATTATTGTACTCAGCTCTAAAAATCTTAGAAATATGGTGTCTAACCAGGTTCTTACTCTGGATAACATTACCTTGGCCTCCAGTAACACTGTGAGGAACCTTGGAGTCATTTTTGACCAGGACATGTCCTTCAAAGCACATATTAAACAAATATGTAGGACTGCTTTCTTCCATTCCAAATCCAGAATTGAATTTAAAATCTTTCTCATCACATACAAGGTCTTTAATAATCAGGCCCCATCTTATCGGAAAGACCTCATAGTACTGCATCACCCACTTTGCTCTCAGACTGAAACTTGTGGTTTCTTGGGTATTTAAAAGTAGAACTGGAGGCAAAGCCTTCGGTTTTCAGTCTCCTCCTTTGGCGAAACAGCTCCCAGTTTGGATTTGGGAGACAGACACTATCTCTACTTTTAAGATTAGGCTTAAAACTTCCCTTTTCTATATCAGTGTGAAGAGCTGCCTTTATCTCATTTGTTTTTTATTTAAAAAAAATATTTTATCTGATTCTTGGGGGATTTTGATAATTTATGTTAATGAATTTGTTTAGTCCATACTTCAGCTGTGAGCTTTAATTTAACAGTTACTTTTTGTACCTTCTGCATTGCAGCACACAGCACATCTTTGCCTGTGTAGATGGGAACCGGAACGGAACCCAGATATTGCACCAGGAACTTCTCAATCCAACCATCTTTTTGAACTGCAAGAAGAAAGAAGAAAACATGCTTTTAATCATCGTTGCAGCTGATGAAATTCTCTTTACACAATCCAGTGTGCTGCAACGCACCTTGCTCAATTTCTTTGGGCACCCTGACAGCATAGAAGGCGGGAAAAATGCCTATAGCCCCAGTCCTCATGTTGTAACCCTGACACCACAGGTCCTTAGACTGGTTCAACATTAAGATAGGGTCATCTGCTTCAAGGTCCAGCTCATCTGCATGACGAGGAACAAACCTAAAACCATAGAGAGAAAAAGTACAGGATTTCAGATTCATGTGACTCTTTGCACATGGCACAGTTAATTTGTGTAAGTTCATGTGTGCTGACCTGTAGACAGCTCTGTGACTCTGTTGCCTCTCCACTCCATCCAGAACACAGGAGAACACACCAAACGAGCCAGCACCTGAACAACACATCACTGGCATTATACTCACAATCAGCTACTTAAAGTTTGTATATTTGCCATCCTCAACATCTAATGGGAAACAAGGAAAGAAAAGAAAAGCAAAGAATCAAAATTAAAAAAAAATTAAAAAAATAAGCATCCACTGACATTTATTTAGAAAAGCTTCATTTTTTATGTAAAATTATGGCTGCCCTGCATCATTTTCTAATAATGTAGTATTGGAAGGCTTAAATTAAACCAAAATACTTGTCAATACTGCAGCATATCATTGCTCTTGCTGCTCCAGTCTTTCTGATGGGTTAAAGACCTTCCCCTAAAGTAACTACTTGTCTTCTGGAGTCTCCTTCTTACTATTCTGGGAAACACAGCAAATCTTTTGGCAATGGCACGTATTGATGTGTGTGAAAAAAAGTTTGGAAATACACACCTGTGGCACTGTTCTGGCTGTCGTTCTTGGCAAACAGGTTGAGGAACTTTCTGCTTATGGGAGCACAAGCTCTTCCACCATTCGACTCTTCTTCCTCTGACGTTGTGGATGATGTTACCTTGGACAGCTTGCAGGATCTTGGCATGACTTCCCTGCTCCTCTTCACCTCCTCCTCCCTCCTCTTCTTCACGTCTTCCTCATTTCTTCTTTTTTCCGCCACTTCCCTCCTCTCTTGGAGCAGTAGAAAAGACAGGTTATACTGAGAGCAGAGAGGAACGAGCAGGTGGTGTAGGTTTGATTTCAACTTCGCCAGTATTCTCTCTTTTTAAATTGTCATAATTTAATCTGGTCAGTGGTGTTACACGAGGTTTTGTACTAAGTTATCTACTTGTTTCTGTAATTCAATAAGAGCATGGCATGCTTTCAATGTTTGTTGATATTCAGAAGATACTTATCTCTGCTCAAAAGTCTTTGCTATTAAAATCGGACATAGGTGCAGTGATTTACTGAAGTGTGTGCAAAAGGTAAAAGAGAGTTTGTATAATTATAACAAGCTTTCAAGTCCGTATTTGATATGACCATCTTTATTCATCAACACAATCTTAACGCTCTTAAGCAAAATCTTCAGAAATCGTTTTCTAGACTTTCCAAAACCCTGTGGACCCACCAGCCCAGGTTCAGTACACACACCTCCTCTTAATCTATCAGATCCGCTGGAGGAATACCGTGACCTACAAGAAATGTTTAGCAAAGACAAGGCTCTATGTCTGCCCCCGCACAGACTCTATGACTGTGCCATCGTCACACATTAAACTCATCAGTTTACCTGCCTCAAACAGTAAGACAGTCATCCTTTCAATTCCTTGCCCTCTGAACTGTCCACCTGAGATGGCCAAACTGCTTGTTGCCCATGTTTTCACGTTACCCGGGATCACAGTACAAGTCGTGGCTGACAAGGGGCGTCAGTTCATCTCCCAAGTCTGGGAGACTTATTGTACCCCTGAGGTACGAGCAATGTTTAAGTTCTGGTTTTCATCCTCAGACAAATTGATAGAGAGAGACTCAACCAGACTCAACCAGCAACTCGAGCCCCAAGACCACCATCTGCTGCAACCAGGTCGTCAGCAGCAGCGGCAGTATTTAAGCTCAGACCTTTACTTTCTGCCAGATCACCAGCTACCGTATGGTGGCAAATTGGTCTTCCTGTTTTCCTCCCTATATTTTTTTAAGAGGGAAAAAGTGTTTTAATCCCGGAAGAAATGGGAGTTGCTATTACTCATATATATATATAATGTTATGTGAGATTGTAGGCCTTAGATATACCTTACTACACTTTGTAGCCATAAAATATGCTTATTTCTTTTCTAAAAACAGAAATGTGCAAGGGACATGTTAAAAATTAGCAGAAGTATTTACCTTTCTTTTTTGCTTCCTCATTTTTCTTCTTCTCCTCCACATACTGTGGGTCTTCATCCTCATTGGCTGACTGATAGACCGTTTCTGCATCACTGTCATCTTTGTGCTCGTTGTAACCATTCAAGCAGTACTTTAGGTTCACCAGCTCCAGTTGAGCATGTTCATCCACCACCAGAGTATATTTAACAGAGTCATAATTTAACCCTGTTAAAGTTTCACGGATTGGTACAGTTTGATTAGCCACAGAGGCCATGATATTGTCATCCTTTTCTTTCTTGGGGTCTACCCCTGTTTCAGTGGTACAGTCCGTTTTGCTGTTACCTGTGGGACAGCACGTTAGATCATTCTGTAAGTTTAGGCATGGAGTTGGAACTCCCTCCCCCTCTTCTTCACTGATGTCAGGGTTAGTTCGGTAGGTCAGAGAGGGATGCAGAGGCCCTGATGGGGGTCCTTCTGTGTCTGAGCTAAGGGACATCCTGTTGGACCCTCCCTCACTGCTGGACCGGGAGAGGACAGAGGGGTTGTCCTGGGTCCTGTCATGGTTCTGGTCTAAGAATACAAAACACGGAGCATCATTGTCAAATGTTTCCAGTTTGTAAAATTTTAGATAACACAGATGAACTTCACACATATGGTTATACTCTAAGATCGTTTTATTTTGCAATATTCTTTATAGCTGATATCAAGGGAATTCTAACAATTGGTTAACAAAGGTTCCAGAATACGTTTGCAGGTTTAGGTAATAGAATTTACAATAGTCCCACAGTATACTTGGGTATTTATCAAATCCCAGGGGAATAATTTTCAAACATCAAATATTGTAGTGCACTGCACAAACACGGGGAATTATTTATAGATAGTCCATTTATATCTCTACCTGCAGCTATAAATGGAACATTTGCCTGAGCTCAGTGAGATATGAATGGTGAAAGCTGGCAACTGCTAATACTAAAACAATTCTAATTAGTAAAGTGGGGGTTCAGTCTAATTAATACAGGTGAACCAACCAATATAAATAAAATTGTGTGGACTATTTGCCTTTAAAAATTTCTAGGAAGCTTTTGAAATGTAGGCTAGCAGGTTGATATTAGCATTCTGGTGCCGCCTCGCACAACACAACTATAGGCTTCCTGTTCACTGCAACAGTTATTAAACCTGCAAATATTTTCTGTGCTCTAAAGTAGTTTTTTATGCAGGGTGAGTTTTTTCAGAATTTTTTCATAGGGGTGACCATTGGGGGCTACATAAGAAACAAAAATAGAGAGGAAAAAAAAAGGAGAAATTTCTAGGAAACTACATTTCTAGTACTGCGCTGGACCTCAGTAGAGCCTATGCTGTACTATAGATTGCATCACAACTATACTTAACTTTATTAAAAGGTGCATTTGTAGGGTTTAAGGGTATACCATGACTATAACATATATTTAATGCAAGATTTTAAATCAAGCGTAACCCTGGATCTCTGATTTTCTTTTAATAGCTTTGGCTCAAAAGCAATATCAGGCACAGAAATCCTTCATTGGTCGACTCTAGTAATGTATTTTTAATTACTTAATATTTTTTAATTGATTTCAGAAATATAAGTAGCTCATTTCAAATGTAATGACTTAAAGAAATTAAAAAATTATATCTATCTCAACACAGACGTCTCTCTGACTTTAGTTTTCAATGCTAATAATAACATTCCTCCTGATAGTGATGGTCCGTTAAGAGATTTTCTCACTCATTTCCAGGTATGTTTCTCTCTTTCTTTCTTTCTGTCACTTTTCTTTTTCTGTTCCTCCAACTTCTTCTCCTTTTACCAACCTGGTCTTCACCCCCTGTCCAATATCCACGCAGACATTAAGGTCAATAATAAAATAAAATCAATGTAAAAATAAATAAAAAGAGGAGCCTGCAGAGAGCATAATGTGTTTCACAGACGAAACCATGATCCTGTTTGCTAAAACTGCCAAACAGGAAATGATTATTAAAAAAAATTGGTGTGAACCTTGGTTCAATACCTTGGTGTGTTGTCTCCAGGTTTCTCTGTACTATGGGTGTGCGCGGCACCACCATAGCAGGCAGATAGACTTCCTTATTAGACAGAGTTTTATTCGACTTTAAGGCGCTTCCTCTGTTGCCTCCTTTAGTGCCTCCTTTTCCTCTCCCATCAGCTGCTCGGCCTTTCAGTCCGTTTTCTTCCCTTGGCCTCTGATGTCCATTCTTGTCTTTTGCTTTTGACTCTTCACACGGTCGTCCTCCTCTTCTATCTATCACTCCATCTTTTCCTCTGAGGTCGCCCAGGCCCCTGTCTCTCATCACTGTTGCTCCTTTTCCTCCCCCTCTTCCTCCTCCACTTCCTGCTTTCCTCTGGTTCCTTAGTGTGCGGGAAGACTGTGTATGCATAGCTCCAGGCATTGATTGTTCCCGTGGTCGAGCTCGTGTGTCTGAGCCAGTGGCAGCAGCCTGACCATTGGCTCTGCTGTTGGATACATTGGCTGTTGGAGGTTTGGGTGCTGGCCGGCGCTGAGTGCTGTGCTGGACTTTGTCCTCAGCTTTTGGTTGGACATCTAGTGGAGCGAGATCCCCTTAATACATACACACAAACAACAAAAGCAGCAGATTATGTATTAGGCAATCAGATATACGGTATACAGAGGGATATTCAAAGTAGCCTATGGTAAGCTGTTAATCCTGTTACAGCAACAGCAGAAGAAAAAAACACACATGATGTTTTCCTGACTGAAGGAGTTGTTGTTCTGTTACGTCATCATTGCTTGCCACACAAATAATTCCACTGTTACATTAGACAAAAGGATGACAGCCGCGGATTCCAAAGAAAAAACAAGAAAAAAAAGAACTCAGGAAAACAGAGACTTTAACAGTGCATGAACAGACTTATTATGCCATTAGCTGCTTACTGGTATGCTTGATCTGCAGCTTGAGTCTGACCTTACACAAAATTTTACCTTAACTAT
>NW_005187679.1:0-10005 GCF_000239375.1 Pundamilia nyererei | reverse complement strand
GACTGGCACTCTGAGGTTCCCTGCTCTTTGTAGATTTGCACAACTGAATTCAACAAGATCTAAGCAGGTGTTCCACGAGTTGTCCTGGCTGATTTCTATCCTCTGCACTGACAGTACACTGTTGATGCTGTCTTTTTTCTAGATCTAAGCATCATTAGCTAAGAGTCATATTCATCTCTGCTAATCTTGATCTAGCAGACCACGAGCACCAGTCACACACTGTTGTTTACTTCAAATCCATGACAGACTAACCCGTTTATCCTGCACTAACCTGCAATGTATTTTCTTGCAGTCTTTAAATAACACAGTTAGTCTGCCTTAGTTTGTTTAGCAACATGTTTCACCATATGAAAAACAGTGTCACATGTACAGACCCAATATTTGATTTAAACACATGATTACATGCAAGCTTTAAATTTACAGTTTATCAAATCTGGGGATAGTGTCTGGCAGCCTAGGGTGATGTGGGGGAGGGCTATGGTCTGAATCAAACCTGATGAATATGTCTTTGTAGGTTCTCACTCATCCAGGTCATGGTAATCTAAGGAGCTTGGAAAGAAAAGCAACTGGACTTCTTTAATTATCTTGAAGATGGTTCATCTCTCATCCTAGAAGCTTCTTCAGCCCAGGTATTAAAACCCTAGTGGGATCTGTCCCTTAGCAGGGTCGCAGACCTACTGTTGATCATGTGCCTCTTTGCATGAGCCGAGGTGAGAAAAAGGGTGTTAGTCATTATATGCAGAGGTTTCAGGTGAAACCATTGTGAGGCCTTACCACACCCATTGAGATCACCTAACTCAAAATGTTAGTGGGCGATCAGGTGCCTGGGAAGGGATCTCAAATCTGCATTGTAGGTGGCTGATAGTTGGTTTCATAAACCACCTCCTCTGTTCAAAGATGGCTGTTCACACTGGACATAGATGGCTTCTTTCACTCCTCTTTCAAACCATCTGTCTCCTCTGTCCAAAATGTCAGCATTGGCATCTGTCTCTGATAAACCTGCTATATAAGGGATGACAATGTTGAAGCGCTACCTCGACAGGACAAGACTCAACTTTATATCTCCATCTAAAGGATAAAGGTCACTCTTTTGAGAATGCCAGTCACTTTTCTTTCAAAGCTTCTTTGATAACCTGTTGAAATAATAATCTGTTCACTCCTTACTGCCATTGTCCTGTGTAGTACCCCCATTATTTCTATGACCTAAAACTTTCTTCAGCCCTGTCCAGATCTCCCTATTGTTGTTTTGCTCCAGTTGCTGTTCTTGTCCTGCCTAATTTGCATTTTAGTTCCTTTTGGATTCGCTCGAGATTGTCTTTGTCCCCTGAGCTAAAAGGCATCTTCTTCTCATTTAGCAAGGCTTGTAGCTCAGGGGTCACCTATGGTTTATTGTTGGAAACCCCCCATATTTTCTTGGAGGGTACTGTGCTCTCCACACAGAAACTGATGTAATCTGTGATGCGCTGCGTCAGACCATCAGTGTCTTCCCCATGTGGACTGCAGAGTACATCCCAGTCTGTGGTCTCGAAGCAGCCCCTCAGCCTTTCACAGGCCTCCTCCAACTAGATTTTCACAGACATCAGTGGTTGATTAATCACATGCTAACGGCCAGCAGCTCAATCTCTGGAATTCTCTGTATTAACTGTAAAAAGACAAACTAAGCACGAAACCACCCACAGTCTGCTTCCTGGGTTCGAATTAGATAGCGAATTAGAAAAAAAAGAAATAAAATAAAGTTTGCTGACCTATGCCCTGCCCTAAACCTAGAAATAGCCAAATGAAAGTAAAATATTGCAGTCACCCACTAGTTGTAAAAAGCTATCTGCCCCACGAACTCTATATTAGTTACGGTTTAAGATTTGTATATGAGAGCACTGTGTGATTTATCCTGCTCTGTTCTAAATCATCAAATACACTATTTTGCATTATACTGTAATAATCTGAGGGATCTTAAGAACTACTATAAGTTTGTATTTTGAACCTGTGTTGAGTTTTCGTACCTGTGATATGTGGGGAGGAAGAGTGGGAGTCTTTCCAGCTGGCCTTGCCTAAAGAATTGTTGTTGATGGAGTCCTGAAAAGAAAGTATGAAACAGAGCAGCAATAAGAATAAGACCAACAACAACAAATGACTGGATTACTAACACAAAAAGTGTGAAATCTTATTTCTATCACATTAGGTACATAACTAGGCCCAAAGTCTCTAATGACAGCAATGCCAGGAAGAGGTAGGAGGACTGATGAGGAAGTGTGTGGCATCATCACGAAAAGGTATGCCAATCCCTCACTGACCAGCCCTCTAAATGACCTCACACTCAAAGGTGCTTCGGATCTGGTCCAGAGGACAGAGCAATGCCAGGTCACCTTGAGAGGGTAATCAGGGTAACCTCTGATCCACACTCCTAACTTGTCTTTATTTTTTATAATATACACCAGAGGTCACCAACAGGTGGACCTGTATTCAGACCCATATGGAGCTGGAGCCACAGCCAAAACAGAAGGTTATTATTTAAAAGCTGACGTGAAGCTTCAATTTTAACTGGTCGTCAATGAATGGTCTAAGTGGACGTGAGTTAAGCAATCCCACAAGACATCACTGAGCTAATCAAGTCTGTGCATTCCAGGCAGTACGCACTGCAAATAACACAGTGGAGTTCCTGGATCAGAGGTCACCAACAGGCAGACTGTGGTCTGGGTCTGGGCATATGTCACATATGGACTTGGATCTAGAGCCAAAAAGTGAAGGTTATGATTTAAAACCTGACGAGGCGCATCTATTTTAACTGGTGGTGCTTTTGTAGTCTTTATGGTAGTGGTTTAGTGGATAAGGGAATGCACAGACCAACTGGATGTGAGTTAAGCAAGCCCTCAAGACACCACTAAGCCAATCAATGCAGACAGATGATAGGCAAGTTACACATGAAAAAATGGTAGAAAAGTAAAAGAAAGATAGTGATACATGTAGAAAAAAGGGAGAGATACAGATGACTCCACCAGAGAAAGCTGAGAAAAAGACGGGTAAGATGGAGAAAGTGAGAATAAAATAAGGAAAAAATTGTTTAAAAACTCTTTTTTTTTTTAAAAAGTGGAAAGCAAAAATGCATGAGTAAGTGCTGGGCCTTTCCAGATGCATTTGGTTTATCTCCAAGCAGACGTGGCCCTGAAAGAACAGATTCTTCCACTTCCTGGCCTCAAATGGTTCCTGGGACAGATTTCTTAGGTCTGATCTTGACATTGTTTGGGTCCACACACAACTGTGAGGCCCAATGAACAAAATCAAAACTAAATAATGTTCAAGGATCAACAATGAGCACCTCTATATGTCTATGAAAATGACCGTGACTCAATTTAAACCCAGGTACAAAATCCTGGCAGTACAAGATACAACTACTAAATTTTCAAACTGAACAAAAAAGTAGGGGGGTTCAACATAAGAGGGGAAAAAAGTGAGACCTCGATGACTTGGAAACATGAAGATGAGAAAGAGGATTAACAGATTTTCTGACAAAGGGCTGAATAAGACGGAGACAATATATATACTGAAAGGTGGCAAGGGAAGTGGAAATGCATGAGAACACAGCAGAAATAAATTAGACGTGACATGACAGGGGAGGCAAAACCAAACACACTGAACACAGGACGAGAAACTGTCAAAAATAAGACAGGAAACACACTGAGAAACAAACGAAAACACAGGGAAGAAACAGACATGTGAACAAGACAGACTCAGGCGACAAAACACAGCGACATGACTCAGAAACACAGAGGACGAGGGCAAAGGCACAAAGGGTGCCTAATAGACAACCAGAAAGTACAATAAACTCAGAGAGATGAAAAGGACTAACCTCAAGTGTAAATTGTATGAAACTTAAATCATTACAATATAAAGAAAGAATTAAATTCTAAATAAACTGAAAAGGCTGGGACAAAGACCCAGAACCCTGACATTTGCACATGTAAAATATAGTTGGGACAAGAGGTGTTTTTTATTCTTGTGCATTTGTTGTGCAGAATATACTCAGAGAATGTTCTCAGCACATTAATAACAAAACAGCACAAAACGGCTTTAGAGACTCAAGATTTTGCTGTTTCAAAGATTTTGCTGTTTCAGACTGAGGAGCTTACAAACCTACACTGGAAACCCTTTATCAATAACAAATACAAATTCTAGTGAAGAATATACTTTAAGGGCATTGTACCAGACTACAATATACATTATATACATGTTATTTTCATGTATAGCATTGAAATACACTACCCTGTCAGTGAGGTACCAAACAAAAAGAGATACAAAACAACCACAATCATGTAAGATAATGACAGACACCGAAAATAATTCCCAAAATAGAAAAAAATGACCATGGATATTAAAAGACAACCACAGACACTCAATAACCACTAAGTGACACAAAGTGACACAAATGACCCTAACATTAACAATGTTAATCCATAACAGTTTCTGTCTTTGTCATCAGGTCACCTCCTGATGACGCAAACAGAACCACATCATCTGCAAAGAGCAGAGAGACACTTCTGACTAAGGGCGTCCACCCAGACATCCCCTCCTCTGTCATGATTTGATAACCTGCAGAATACTGCAGATGAACAAACATAGAATCATGTATGCAAACATGTATGGACGTTCCTTTCTACAGCTATGTGCAAACATGCAGTAATGGAAAGGAGAATGTGTATTTGGCAGCTCAAATGTTTATGTTTTGTTTTTGATCAATAGCATCGATCTACAGCAGAGATATAGAAAAAATATAACGGGATCCAGTTAGAGAAAATTTCTTGAAGCAAAGGTCTGGAAAATCATAACATGTAGAAACTGCACCATCAAATATTTCTACATTTTGCAGGCCAAGCAAAGTGTGGCTCTGTCAGTGGCTGATGCAAAAACTGGTTGTGGGAGGAGTTCAGTGAGACCATGGAAAAATACTTTTGGTCAGCCTCAAAGCAATTCTGGCAAAACATCAGGTGACTGGAGGGGGAAGTAGTGCTCCACTCACACTGCACACAGCCGTAGTGGGACTCTGCTGACCTCAACTGAGACTATAGTCAGGCAGTGGAAGGAACAGCTTCACAGATCTCTTAAATCCCTCAGTCACATCTTCTGTGATAGAGGCAAACTCTGGGGGTGAGAGGAATGACTGTTCTACCACTAGCTGTTAGGTCACTCATTTACTTAGACAACTGCTCAGCTGCAGGGCCCCTAGAGTAGATGAGATTCGCAGAGCGTTCTTGGAGTTCCTGGATATTGTAGGGCTGTCCTGGCTGACACATCTCTGCAACATTGTGTGGAGGTCTGGGGAAGTGCCTCTGGACTGGCAGACTGGGATGGTGGTTCTTTGTGGTTCACTGGGAAAATTTATAGTGGTGTGAAAACAATGTTTGCCCCTTTTCCTGATTTCCCATTTTTTTTTGTATGTTTGTCACATTTAAATGTTTCAGATCATGAAAGAAATTTTAAATATTAGACAAAAATGACACAAGTAAACACAAAATGTATTTTTAAAATGAAGGTGTTTGTGATTAAGGGGTAAAAAAAAATCCAAACCTACATGGCTTTGTGTGAAAAAGGGATTGCCCCCTAAACTTAATAACTGGTTGGACAACCCTTAGTGGCAACAACTGCAATCAAGCATTTGCAAAAACTAGCAATCAGTCTTTTACCGGACTGTGGAGGAATTTTAACCCATGTGTCTTTGCAGAATTGTTGTAATTCAGCCACACCGGAGGGTTTTCGAGTATGAACTTGCCTATTTAAGGTCATCCCACAGCATCTCAATCGGATTCAGGTCAGAACTTTGGCTAGGCAACTCCAAAGTCTTCATTTTGTTTGTCTTAAGCCATTCAGAGTTTGACTTTCTGGTGTGTTTTGGATCATTGTCCTGCTGCAGGACCCAAGTGCGCTTCAGCTTGAGGCCAAGAACAGATGGCCGGACATTCTTCTTCAGGATGTTTTGGCAGACAGTAGAATTCCTGGTTCCATTTACCACAGCAGGTCTTCCAGGTCATGAGGCAGCAAAACAGCCCCAGACCATCACACTACCACCATATTTTACTGTTGGTATCATGTTCCTTTTCTGAAATGCTGTGTTATTTGTATGGCAGATGTAACGGGACGCACACCTTCCAAAACATTTTTCACACATATAGGTTTGGATTTTTTTCCCCCTTAATAGCGAAGACCTTCATTTAGAAACTGCATTTTTTGTTTGCTTGTGTTATCTTTGTCTAATATTTAAATTTGTTTAATGCTCCAAAACATTTGAGTGTGACAAACACACACAAAAATAGGAAATCGGGAAGGGGGGCAAACATTTTGTCACAGCACTCTAGGCAAGGGTACTATAGAGGAGGGTCCTTTTTTTTAGTTGAACCTTAGATTCAGGATGAACAATGCAGTTTTCATCCTGGTCGTGGAGCACTGGACGAGGCAATTCAGTCCCTGTATAATCATAACGAGAGGTTTGGTCCTAATGCTGGCAGCATGTTGAACTTCTTTCAGATGGCTGTTGGACTCCACCAGGGCTGCCCTTTTCACTAATTCTTTTTACAGTTTTTATATACAGAATTTCTAGAACTTGTCTTGCCTGTCCTTCCCCTTCATACCACCATTCACTGAGCGTAACTCCAGATTGCAACAGAGTTCAGTTCCTCTCAGCAAGACTGGTTCCAGAGCTTATGCCATGCATTGAGGTAAATCCTATTTTATCTAGTCCATCTCCTCAACGTCAGGCACTAGCTGGGGCTTCTTTTCCACCAAAGAGCTGATGTTTCATGTACCAAGAGCTAGTTTTAGTAGTCAGGAATTGGACTGCCAGGGCCTCCATTTTTGACTGCTGACATACTCACTGGCACTGGACACTTATGGCACATTCTGTGGGTGGTGAGCCCACAGGAGATGTAAAAAATAATGTAAAATGTAAAAATGTATTAGTTGAACACACAAAAAGCATACTAGTTAAATGTTAGGTGGTTTTAGCTTGATTTAGCTTTTAACTGTTTTATTTTACAATTTGAAACCTTACAAATAGACAAGCTGTCTGAAAGTTAGTGTTTACAAGCAAAATATACTTATCTATAGTTTAATAACTTCTGAAAGCATGCAATTTAAAGGCAACATAAGCACATAAGAATTACTTTATACCAATTTATTAAATACTTTCCACCAGACCATTTCAGATTTACCTGAGAAGGTAAAGGTATGTTTTTCAAAAGGAATTGTGTAAAATCTCAGGTCACTACTGTAAAGAGTTTGCTCAGAAAAACAGAAGGAGAGTGAGAAAGCAGCCCTGTAAATTTACTTGATTGTACATGACATTAAATATGTATAATTTAAATAACCTATATGAATGTGTTGACTCATAAGTAACTCAACAAAGCTAAGGAAGATGCAATGACAGAAAGAAGGGATAACACTGAAGGTGTCATGGTCCTGGGTCCCCTGACCCAGCGTTTTTTAGTTCTTTGTGATTTTTGTATTATTGTACTTGTGTGTGATCTATTCTATGGCTTCTAGTTTTGATCCCTTGCCCTTCATGTCTCTCTGTGTCTCCTCTGTTCTGTGTAATTGTGTGTCTTTGCGTGTTTGAGTTTCTTGTTTTCTGTCACTCTGCATTGTGCATTATGTTCTCATGGTTGGTTTTTTGTTACTCTCTCTAGTCTAGTCTCTCGTGTTCCCAGCTGAGTATTTCCCTGTGTATTTTGGTTCTTAGACCTCTGCCTTATGGTTTATGTCTCTGTATTTCTTAGTTGCTGTCTCCACTGTGTCAAGTTCGCGTCTCTGTGTGATACTTCCTGTTTTACTTTGATGATCCGTGTCTCATGTGAATGCGTCCTGCTTTGCTTGTCTCGTCAGTCCTGATTTCTCCCAGCTGTGCCCTCCTTCTGTGTCTCATTCCCCTCGTTACTTCCCATTCCCCTCGTTACTTCCCAGTGTATTTAAACCCTGTGTTTCTCTGAGTCAGTGTCGCGTCGTCCCTCATGCTGTGTGGATCTCTGTGAGTTTTCTAAGTTCCCAGTCTAGATTAGTTTGTATGTTTTTTTTCCCTGCCAGCAAATAAAGCTGAGTTTTGAGTTCACCTCCCTGAGTCTGAGTCCTGCATTTTGGGTCCAACTCCTGCCTGCCGCACAGCGATTCATGACAGAAGGGGTGTTAGCTACCATCCTATAGACTAGATTATTCTGGTGTAATTTTAATCAAATGTCCAGAAGTTAGTTAAGGTATTCGAGGTTGGCAAGGCAGTGCAGTATACCTATATTAAGTATATATTTAATAGGATGGTAAAAAACAACAACAAAAAAACTGCTTTTCCAAGTGTCCTTGAGCAAATCCCCCAGCTAACCCAACCCCTAGCCGTTCAGCTGCCATGATACAGACTGATTTATCAGGACCGCCTCTCTAAATAAAAGCATGTGTGGAGAATTTGTGAAAAAAACAATAACAATCAATAAACAGGAATCTACAGCATTTGACTATGTGCCAGCACACGCATAAACACAAAATATACACGGATACACAACAAGCCACTGCTGTCTCATCCTCAGGACTGGATCCTCCCCGGAAATGCACAGAAATACGGTTATTCAGCTGGATGCTCAGATGTCTCATTCCAAATACACAATCCAACCATGACACACACTTTCCACAGCACCCCACAGCTCCTTTTAAAAACAGGCCTCCTACCTGGGTGCCGGCTTGTGGCAGCTGTGGGAACAGGGCCAAGGTAGTTGGTCTCTTTGGTCGATATTTGTCCATGACAGCATAGACGGATCCCCCCTTGACAAATGACAGCTTCCTTTCTCCCTCCCTCCCCCTCCTCTTCTCTTTTATTAAGCCAATGTTCGCACTGCTGCTCAGACAGACCCCCCACCCCACCCCCCCACCCCACCCTCCAACCACCTCTACCTCCCTCTCTTTCCGTTATTTTCCTTTTGTCTTCTCAGCATCGATCAGCGCTGAGCTCAGCCTCAGGGCACATCTCTTTCAGTCCTTTCTTGCGTTATCATTCGGCATCCACAGCGTCAGACTACCATAATCATCATCATCATCACCACAGTTATCTTCCTGATGATGTGGAAATGGAGACGAGAGGAGACAGAAGGAGAAAGAGAAGTGGGTGGTGTTGGGTAGTGATGGAGTGAATGAGGGCTGAAAGAGGAGGAGGAAAAGAACAGAGATGCAGGGAGGAGGGGGAGTTCTGTACCAGCCAATCAGGGAAAAGCATGACATCATCAACTGATCTGCCTGTGGTGCTTTCTGATTTGAGGCTAATAAACATTGTGATGTTGTGGGCATGCATATGTGCTTGTGACCCAGTAAAATAAGATTAGACAGTAATATGAAAATTCAAACAAAGGAAATAGCCCAGTGAGCAAACCAGACAGTCGGCCTACAACACAGCTGAAGAAAAGATCAGCCAGTAAACTGAGAACCAGTTAGTGAAACACACAGATTTTAAAAATAAATAAATAAATAAAACAACAGTCCACAAATCAGTTAGTTATTCAGTGAACATCACGAACAAGCCTTTTCACATGATTCACAGTAGTCAGTGACTAAAACCAAGGCCAGAGGAGGGAGCATGTAAATAACAGTATACAGATCATTAATTTTATTATAAAACACTTGGAAAGTCATCTCCATTACTACTTTTTGGTGATTTTACCATAATCCACATCAACCCCATATACTGATCCAAAAAAACTGACAGATGAATGTTTTATTTACCATTTTGCCCAATCATGTACTGTTGGCTGAAGCAAAGGAACAGAAGAGGGAAAAGCATGTTAGGAGGCAGCAAGAGAGAAGGAGGGGTGTGAGATTGTGGATGTGAGAGTAGGGACTCTAAATGTAGACGCAAGGTAGATATACTGTGTGTGCAGAAGACCAGTTGAAAGAAAAGCAAGGCTGGAAACATTGGAGGTGGATTCAACTGTTCTATGAAGAGAACAGCTGGCGAGCACTGAGGGTCATGTTTTTTGACTTTTCCAGTGC
>NW_005187678.1:711630-713783 GCF_000239375.1 Pundamilia nyererei | reverse complement strand
ATTTAATGGTCGGGCATTGTACAGCTACAAGCATTTCACCCCCATGTCATACTGTGTATGGTTGTGTGTGTGTGACAAATAAAATTTGAATTTGAATTTGAATTTGAATTTATTTTTGGGACCATAAGGCAGTGTAAAGACAATGCTTTAATAGAGTACAAGCTTCGGGTTCACACACAAAAAGCAACTCTACAGTTGCATAGCTGACCTAAAAAAGGGGGAAGATAAGAAGTCATTCAACATTTGTTTTTATTAACCTCCTAAGACACACTGCCCACATATGGAGACATGGTGGTGATGGTAACTCGATCTTCATTATCCGCTTTCCAATATATCCACGAACCCTCTGTGCACATGTACAAACTGTCTCAGCCTCACCTCTCAAACTTTCAAACCTGAGCTGTGCCTGTAATGTACTAATTTCTAATCTTTTCCATCGTTGCCAGTCCAAACATATATAAGTAAATAAATGCAAAAAACACTATTCAATGATAATGTTTTCTACTTATTAAATACTACCAATCTGAAATATCTTGGAGAAATAAAAAATACATCCTAAACTTGACCTCAGGCCCCATGAGCTTAATGCATTCATTACATTGGCATCTAAATGACAAATATTTCATTTTAAAATTATACCAAAATAGTATGGCATTAAGTAATAAATCTCTAAGAACAAATCTGTGTTCACTAATTTTTTTTATCTGTCTTGTGTATACTGCATGGGTACTTTGATCCTCTGGTAAATGTAGCTCTAACTCAAGCCAAGCCTTCTCATAGTAGGTTTCCTATAGAGAGACAAGTAATATGGGAAAACACACATAAAGACCTCCAGCAAAGATAATATCTATTTTACAGTAATTATGAACAATTTTAAAAGAAAAAACATTTATGAATATAAGTAGTAATTAGCTACTTACATTCCACTTCTCTGGGAGGTGGAATTTTTGTGTGTTTTCCTAATACAGGTTTTGCAATATACACGTTTATTTCTCCATGTTCTTTGCAAATAGTGCAAATGTTTTTGGATAGTGCTGAGAATTTATGTGACACTTGCAAAATTTGATCTTTCAGTGAATCCCACAGGCTGAGTTTTTTTGTCGTTGCCTTACTGCATGCTGTCTCTTCACCAAATGTGTTGCAAGCCACATGATCCATATTCTCAGCCAGTGGTGTGACTGTAAATATAAAAATTTTACACCATTGACTGTTTTCCGTGTTACTTTTATCTTGTTTGTCCTGAAGCAGACACCATTCTTCAGTTTGGGCATGATACTAAGTAGGAGGGAGTAAAAAAAAGAAAAGAAAAACAACTTAAAATACAGTCATAATAAAAAGCAGTTGAACAGATTAGCAGAATGTTTAGGTAGTAGTTTAAAACAGTACCTACATTACTAACTACAACCAACTGTACACCTGACATTTTAACATGAAATCGTGGATAAATACAGAAATGACTTAAGTACTGTCACTGGCAAAATCTTTAGTCAATTACAATGTCATGTCAAAATGGCTAACGTTTAATTTTTAGCAGTTGCACCCACCAATTCACACATGTTAAAGCAATATGAGTAAAAAATGAATGTTAAATTTATCCAGCTAACTTCAGTATTAACTATATGACCAAAAACCACAAAGTGGAATGAATTGGTTGGACTATATGAATAATAGCAAATTAAGCTATTAAAAGGTCAAAAAAATGCTTTAAAAAGGCACATTGGAACATAGCTACTTTAAAGGAAAAATTAAGTCATAATATAAATACCATAATAATTTTCCACACACTTAAGATGTTTAATGTTTCGACACACCTGTAATGCAGTCCTCTAGCTGGATAGCGTTAAGGAGCAGCCACGTGTAGAAAGAAAAGAAAAAAAGCTTCCAGTTTTGTGGCATCTTTCAATCAACAGTCTTTTTATTTGGTCCTTGACAAAAACAAACATAAACTGAAACCTGGGCAAGTTGATGAATTAACCTAACCAAGGAAGAAAAAATGGCAGATTAGCTTGGGTAAAAGAGTATTTCACTGATATATGACTGTACAGGGTGGGCCATTTCTATGGATACACTGTAATAAAATGGGAATGGTTGGTGATATTAAAGTCCTGTTTGTGGCACATTAGTATATGTGAGGGGGCAAACTCCTCAAGATG
>NW_005187678.1:702056-711138 GCF_000239375.1 Pundamilia nyererei | reverse complement strand
CAGATCGGCGCACAGAATTTGCAGAATGAACAAAACAAAAGTTCGAACAGGACCCTCAGTTCATGCAGAAGATTTTGTTCAGTGATGAGGCAAACTTTTATGTGAATGGTGAAGTGTATAGGAATTTCTTTTACTTATGTATTAATCACATTATTTTATTGTATAATACCTTGGTGCCACTGGATTTTAACATGTCTCACACTCATACAGTAAGCCAAATGGTGGGGGTCTAGTAAGTAAGTTAGGGGAAGCAAACAACTCCACAGGAAGAATCTTTTGTCTCTTTGATGACTTTGGGAGGTAGCAAGGGAGTGTGAACCTTAAGGTGTGAAACGTACTGCCTTTCGTTCCTGAAGAAGGTATTTAACTGACAGCCATGCTAGGCTCAGGTGAGACTAGCATGGTCATGTAGGTCATGTAGGCTCTCCACCAACTTGGTTGTCTGTTCTTTGTGTTTTGATTAAAGAATGTTACCCCTCACCGCTTGTCTGCAGGCTTTAATTAATGGAAAACTTCCACAACATGAAGTTAACAAACAAAACCACCGCTATTGGTCTGACACTAACCCACATTGGATGGATCCTCCAAGACTGTTGGACCACCAAAGTGATGGTTTGGTGTGATATATGGGGTACAACGATAGTGGGTCCATTCTTCATCAATGGAAACCTCAAGGCCACTGGTTATTTGAATTTGCTACATGATGATGTGTTTTCCTCTTTATACACTGAAGCTGGCACGTTCCCTGAGTTTTTCCAGCAAGGCCAGTTGAATGGCCCCCAAAGTCTCCCGATCTGACCCCCTTAGACTTTTATCTTTGAGGGTCATCTGAAGGCAATTGTCTATGGTGTGAAGATACGAGATGTGCAGCACCTGAAACTATGGATGCTGGATGCCTGTGCTGGCATTTCTCCTGCGGTGTTGCTATTAGTGTGTGAAGAGTGGGAGAAGAGGGTTGCATTGACAATCCAACACAATGGGCAGCACATTGAACACATTTTATAGGTGGTCAGAAACTTGTAAATAACTCATGAAAGAATAAAGTTACGTTGAAACCAAGAACATCATTGTTTTTCTTGTGACATTACCAATAAGTTTGATGTGTCACATGGCCCTCTTCCTATTGAAAAAGCAAAAGTTTGCCCCCTCACATATACTAATGTGCCACAAACAGGACTTTAATATCACCAACCATTCCCATTTTCTTACGGTATATCCATATAAATGGCCCACCCTGTATATGTTACACCCTCTGAGTTGGATACTTGGATATGTCCACATATGTGAGCTGTCCTGGGTTCAAATTACTTTGGACACAGACGAGCCAAGGTGGCATTTATGCCAGTTACTAGTTCTTACTTATTTCACACAAAAAAAGAGTGGTCACATATGTATTAAGCTGCTTTCACATAGAAAGCCTGATGTTCTGAAACCCACTCCTTTCTCTGGTTTGTGCTGTGGAATAACGATATCCTTTTGGCATTGAGCAAAATGCAGCCTTTCTGCTGCTTTTAGGGGTCCTCACAGCAGTTCATCTGCCTCCTAGCATCCCTAGCATCCTCCTCTGTCACACCAACCCTCTGCATGTCCTCTATTTTAGAACATCCATTAACCTCCAATAAAAGTATTTGAAACTAATGAAATATTTATTATTGTTCATAACTATTTGGAACAATTCAAAAAAGTTGTTTCTGCACATCTGGATGTGTTTTTTTAATTGTCTCGTGGATGAAGCACATGTATGAAGTTTTTGCCACTGCCAAAAGTTTTGATCTGTTGCCTCACAGATACAACGTTCTGCCATCATACATAACTGATATGCCTATTATAAATGTTTATAATAAGTCATGACTAATGTATTAATGTACTAATTAATGTACTAGTGACAAGGACAGAATTATTAAACAGAAAGCAAAACTTCATTTAGTCAGCAACAGAAAACAAAGTCCATCAATATAAACAGAAGTCACACTGAGGATATAAATAGCAACAGTGGAAGACTCAATGGACAAGGGGCTATATTGTACACACACACACAAGTTACAAACCAACCTGGAAATATCTTCTGAAAGTACGACACTCAAAATTTATTGTATACAGACACTGAAGAATGAAACCAATTTAAACCGCACCCAGCAAATGTATTACAAATGTATTACTGTTACGTTCTGTGAGGCTGTGGGAGTGTGTGGGTGGGGTGTTTGCCCGCTCTCCCCGCCTCCTCCTCTCTTGCCACTCCTACCCCCTCTGTCTCTCTCACTCTCCTCTCTCCCCAGGACACAGCTGCTTCTGATTAGCCTCGTTTGCCACCTGACTCCAGTCAGCAATCACCTCTGAGGCTATTTAAACTGGGGATGAGCTGTGAGCAGGGTGGTTTTTCCCCTCTGTGGCGCTACACGGTTTTGTGCTAGGTTTTGGACAGACAGACAGCCTCTTTCTGACTAGTGAGTAGATGGGCTTGTGGGCCCTGAGAGTGTCTCCCCGTGGTGAGGAGTAGGGTAGGAAGTGTGGGAAATGCCTCCCTTTTTTTTGTTTAGTAGTCTTCTTGCCTTTTGTTGCTGCGAGTGTTTCCTTTAATTTTTGTGTTTCCTTTGTTTCTTTGGCATTGTTGGTAAAACGGCGTTGCCGGCTCTTTAAGTTAATGTCGTTTGTAATACACCTGTACCATTCGTAATAAAGCTATATTAATACAGAATCTGTCTGTTTTCCTTTTCATTCTGATTCCGGACTCATTTGTTAGTGGTCCCCTCACCCACATGCCTAGACCCCTTCGGGGGGAACGTAACAATTACTAAGGATTATCACAGAAAATCTGCCACAAAATAACAGATAAAATTCACAAGCAATCATTTTTGATTGGCTAAAAAGAATTGTATGACTAAAAATACCATGACCAAAATATAAATAAAATATTAAAACAACTCAGAAAATCTTAAACCTATTTAATCAAGCAGTAGAACAGATATATGCTGTCCAAATGTGACACAATTACATGATGCTAATGAGTTTAGAGCATTACATGTATCTTAGAAAACAAGTTAATCTCTTTTAATCATGGGTGTGTTTTGTTTCTATCCACCACCATTATTGAATCTGCTTTATCAGCTTCCTGGTATGTTATGCAATCTCTACCTATTGCTCCTGCAGCAATGCCTACAGCTACACTCAATCCAACACCAATTAATATTACCCCAGCTGCTCTCATTACAGGGCTTAATGGTATTTCTAAACCCTTCACTATTTTAACTGTAACTTTAAAAACAAATCTGTGAACTAATGTATAATTCTACTAGTGACTCCAAGGACAGAATATTTTTAAAAAATACAAAACTTTATTTATTCAGGAATAGAAAACAAATCCCAGCATAACCCAATAACATAGGGTTATGCTGTACATATAAGTTGCAAACCAACCTGGAAATATCTGCTTCAAGTACAACACTCAACATTTATTGTATGCAGACACTGAAGAGTGAAACCATCTTAAACCATAGCTAGCAGGACAATGTATGACAAATTTTTTACTGAGGATTATCACAGCAATTTTTCCAAAAACTAAGAGATAAAATTAACAAGCAATTGTTTTTGATTGTCTAAAAGGAAATATATGAATTAAAAAGGCAAAGACAGAAATACTGGAATAACACAAAAAAGCTTTAAACCTATATAGACATTGTAAGTAGCCTAAGAAAAGCAAAGTTATGAAGCAGTAGAACAGATAAATGCTGTCCAAATGTGACGCTATAAAATGATGATAATGAGTTTAGAGTATTACATGTTTCTTAGAAACATGTTAATCTCTTTTAATCAGGTGTGTGCTTTGTTTTGTTTGAGTGTTTGTGAGAGTACTTACTGCTTCTACAGCTAGTTCACCAAGAGCCTCAGTTGTGTTCATAACTGCCTCCATTATTGAATCTGCTTTATCAGCTTCACGATATCCTACACAACCCCCACCTATTGCTCCTGCAGTAGCAGCAAGGCCTGCAACCACACCCAATCCAACACCAGTTATTGAAAGTTTTGCTTGTACCACTCCTGCCACTACAGGGCTTAATGCTGTTTTCAGTATTGGAATAACAGCTGCAATCATTATTGGCACACCAAGCAGTGCTCCCAACAGCATCCCTGTGGTAACACCAGCAGCCATCTTGAGAGCATTGTAGACTCTGTTCTTTGCCTCCTCTCTGATTTCTTCCCATGACATGACTCCTGATGATGATCTAATGCTCTCTTGCTCTTGTTGTATTGCCTTCTCCACTTCTTGTAGCATCTCATTTGTGTAACAACCTCCGTCATTGTTCCTCACCATCTCTTTTATTGTGTTGAGCAGCTTTTCCCTCTGCAGCTGGTTGTTTCTGTATTCATGCTGTGGGTTGTTGTTCCAGTGTTTGTTATCAAAGACGTGGCAGCGCCCACCACATCTCTCTAACAACTCACGTAGACGGTTGTTGCCCCTGCAAAACTCTTCTATCTGCGTTCCTTCAGGAAGATCATCACCACGAGTGAAGACAAGCACAGCATATCTGAAAGCTTCTTCAGAAAAAGACTCTATGATTTTGGTAATAACCTCGTACTCATGATCTGTGAATCTCTCCACTTTCAGTAAAATAAGAAAAGCTTGAGGTCCAGGAGAACACTCTACGACACACCTTGCAATCTCATTTCTCAAACCCTCTTCAGACGTGCGATTGTCAAAGAAACCAGGAGTGTCAATTATAGTAACAGATGTTCTATTCACCACTCTGGTAGCTTTCGTACACTGACTTGTTCCAGAGGTTGCAGTATGATCTATCTCAAACACCTCTTCCGTCTCTCCAAATATGGTGTTGGCCAAGCTGCTTTTCCCACTTCCAGATTTTCCCAGCAGGACAATCCTCAGGGGATCTGCACATAAGAGAATAATTACTTCCTAATTTCTTTTCAATATTTGGCATACTTCTCTGTTTCATATCATCAAACACATTTTAATATGTATGGAGGACCACAAGAGCCACGCGCATCGAAATAAAGAATTCTGTGCTTAAATAATAAATTGTAGAATAAATTCTGCATTTGTAAATGCCACATTAATAAACTGATTTTCAAAATGCTTTTTAAAATGGCGATTCCACTCCTCATTTCAAAATCCATTTCCCTTAGTAGTTGGATTAGCAACTTTGTTTTAAAAACCCTGCTGCAAGGTAAATTAGCCACACTGTGTGATGTAAGGAGCTAAAAAGAATTTAGCAAAAAATGCCTAAAAATAAAAGAAAATATATCTCACCTTCCATGATCAAAAAGGAAGTTAATGTAGTGTCACAAGAATTCAGGTTAATATCAGCACGTCCCTTTTCTGTTGTTGTTGTCTTTGTTGTCTGACTCAGATATGACACTTATTTTCGTTTCACTTCTGACTGGGCTGCACTCCCAGGATTCTTTTTTTCTTTTGTAGACAGGTTGTGAACAAAATGAACATCTGTGTGAGCAAAGAAAAATTAAAATTCCAGTTTGTACAGAGCAAAATGTTTTCCTTACGTTTCTGGCTGTTCATCAGAAAGCAGACATGTCGTCGGTGTAAACAGTTCTCATCTTGGCTGAATTTTGTCTGCCGTCTCCTCTCAGCTCTGATCTTATAGTTATTGCGTAGTCACATGACTCAGCTGCACTGAGAAGAGTTATGTAGCTGTGATGGAAAGTCTTATGGCTCACCTCACTAAAAAAAGAGCTCAAGGGTCTCTTCGGATTTTTTGTTTCTTAAATTATTACTAAAAATAAATTATCTCTAAAATTAATTACCAATGTATAAAAGATACATTATATTTATTTAAAAACAAATAACCATCATGAATTGATAAAAAAGGATCCAATGTTTGATCTGTGTGAGTAAAGACTAAAACTGGACTTGAAAAACTTAATATTGTTAAAAGTTTTAAAGCGAACATCTAAAAAAACTTTCTCTGCATGTTTCTATTTCCACTGCTCTGTAGCAGTGGAAAGAGAGCAGTGGGTAATCAGGTTTCCAACTAAAACGCTGACATTCATTTTTATGTATTTGAATGCCTGCCAAAACATTTTGATCAGAACAGCCAAAGAATCAGATAAAAAGTGAAATAATCTGATCAGTCCTGTTTTCTTTTGTCTATACCAAGATATCAACATTTTAAAAACAACCCTCAATTTTTCTTAAACTCTTTAAAGCTGAATATTGGCGTCAGGAGAGGATACATTTCTTAAAGTGTTTTTGTAGTTGACTAACAGACTGTTCCGGCCGTACTTGCTAAAACAACAGGCTTTTTTAAATTAATTACACAACATCATATTTTATACCTTAATGTGAAAGAAATCTGATTTGAGCATAAATCTGATTTTTAAACTATTAGATCTTTATTTACTGCATTAAGCTCTTATAGTTTCATCAGAGATATTAAGGAAAACTATAAATTGTTTAAACAAATCATTAGTAAAGTAACCATCATTTGGTTTTATGACAGGTGTAGGTATTTCAGTGTTTTTAAGTATTTCTAAATATTGCACTCACATTCTTATACTGCAAATGATTGTTGACAATTCAATTTCTCCATTTCATTTTCTTCTTACTTCTTATTTATTTTTATTAAAAACTGTCAGGGAGAAAAATCTACACTTCTGAATACTAACCAATATTATTTTGAGATTTCAGAATTAATTGTACAAATAACTGAATATCACTAAAACATTTATTCTCATTAGAATTTACTTAGCCAGACAGTTTCCTCTCCAACTTCCAGTGGAGAGATATGCACGACAAATAAATCTTTCAGCTTTAATAAAACTCTAACTTGAATTTTGTAATCTTAATTTAAGTTTCCATAGAGCTACAAACTCTTTCAGCTGCTGGTGAGTTTTAGTGCAGCCAAGGACAGAAACAGAAAGTGAAACAGAACTACAGTCAGAGTCCAACAGCAGAGAGGAAACACCGACATCACAGTTTACCATTAATTGTAATCTTCAGGCAGGAGTACCACTGATTACCATCATCATGGATAGTAAGTTAGATGCAGTTCTTTTATATGCACTGAGCATTGAGCTTAGACATGCACAGACATGCTTACAAGTGCCTGTAGTTTAATTTCAGTACCAGTGTAAACAGATTATTTTCAAGTCTTTCCTAAAGCAAACATGTTCGTACCTGAGAGGTTGATCAACATTTAATCATTCCTCCATATCTAATCTAATTTATACTGTTATAGCTAACATGCTACTGGGCTGTGTTTTGATATTCTAGCTAAAACACGTTCCTCGTTTTGTAACATGCTTTTCTGTTCATTTTTCCTGAGTGTGCTATGGCAGCCATCTTAGATATGCAGTAAGTGTTTCATTTATGAGAAGCACTGAAGATCATTTGGTGTAGGGGGGATTTTTCTTAATCCATATTATTTGCCCTTTCACAATAATATGGACCTTTATATTTTGTAAGTGACGATTTTGAGTAAAAGAATAGAAAATTATTAGAAACACATTTTAGCATACAAGTAAAGTTTTTGTAAATCTTTGTAATATGGGTGTGTCTGTCTCCCATTAAGGATTTCTGGATCTGGGTAAGCTCAGAGGGCAGCAGTTTTACTCACCAAAAACCTGAATTATAGAATATGATGGTGGACAATAAACAGAAGTAAATAAAGTATTTAAAATGAGCTCAGTCTTAAACATATGCAGCAGTAATATTAGTACATTTCCTTCTTATGAACAATTTTCCAATAATACACCTCATGTGTACTGAGGTGTTTTCATACTGTTCGATTATTTCTTTTCCAAAAGACATGGTTTAAAAAATTCCAGCAACACTTGTCATTTTCAACTAATAATAACTAATTTGGGGCAATATAGTAGGTTTTTTTTTTTTAACAATGTTAGTAGTATTTTTTTACTACACTCTTTCCTGGCACTTTCAGTCAGAAATACATAGATACATACATGAATAGATAGATCTATGCTGTGGAAAATTATTTGAGCCCTGACTGACCTTTTTTTCCCTCTTCTTTTTTGGCATAGATTTCATTGCCCAAGAGTACATAAAATTTTGGAAACTGTTTTCCTTCTCAACCAACTACAACTGTAAAATGTGAATGTAAATGTAGGGGGGGAATAGAATAGATTTCTGCATGTCTCCATTTAATGATAAAAGTTTGCAAAGAATGGATTAAAATAAGAAAACTCACCATTAATGATCAAAAAGGAAATCAGTGTAGTATCATACAAAGAAGAATGTTGGTCTGTTGCTGTCGTTTTTGTTGTCTGACTTGAATTGGGTGTGACGGCTGTATTTTGTTCACTTCTCACTTGGATGAAGTCCAATTTCTTGGAACTGTAGACAGGTTTGAACAAACCTGAAATTCCTGAAAACCTGATAAAAAAAGATTATGTTAGAAGTGGGATGTCTGACACTGGGGCTCCAAAGTCTGTTTCACTCTATTGAATTAATCCATTCATCTATTTTTTGTGTTTTTAAGCATGTTTTGATGAAGCAAATATTTGAGGTTAACTCATTTATTTATTCTATCCTGTACAGTTGTGTACTGTATTTATTCTTATTGTATCCTAATTTTTGCCTCATAACTTTTGCACTGTCCACTTCCTGCTGTGACAAAACAAATTTCCCACGTGTGGGACTAATAAAGGTTATCTTATCTTATCTTATCTTATCTTATCTTATCTTATCTTATTTTAAGGTTTTTATAAGTGATTTAGATCACTTGTGTTGAGATTTGAAATATATATTTTGAATGTGTATTTGTTGATTATATTGTTTTATATATAAAAGAAGGCCAGCTTTAAGACTAGACTCTGTTTTTGCAGACTATGAGCTCCAGACAGAGTGAAACTAAGTTCAGACAGAAGGGTGACAGGTTGCCCTGGCAACAGACTTTAGAAAGAGGAAGCTGCACAGGCAATGGCGTGTCCAGCGGGGGCACAGGCCACCCCCCCAACCAGACTGGCCACCCCAGGTGCCACCCCATAGGTAAAACAATAAAATTCAATCAAATATCAAATGTACGATTATGTTTTCACGGTGAAGCTCAGATATCCGAGTGTAAGTGAATGCAGCATCGGCTTCTGCGCTATG
>NW_005187678.1:678301-681877 GCF_000239375.1 Pundamilia nyererei | reverse complement strand
TATTATTGTGTACATATTACATATGTAACATTATTGTTAATATTATTATTAGATATCAAAGATACAATTTGATTAAGGGTTTTCCTGTCATAATTTCAATACAAATGCAATTACACACGTAAACAATAGGATCAAAATAAACTTTTAAAAAGTCTGTTGATCAAATGCTGATTTTCAAAACATTCTAGAGGAAAATGGAGATAAAATAATCTGAACAGTAACAGTCATCGTGGATGATGATGGAGGCTTCAATGGATTATTCTGTTTCAATCAACAGGTTCGTATCTATGACAATAATTTGATAAGTTTAACAGGTTGGTTTAGGCCTGGCAATACTGGAAATATTCACAAACTTTTGTTTTTGAAGAATGTCTATCTTTTTTAGGATGAAGCTATCTGGCAAAATGACACAGCCCTTTAACCTCATCTATCATGTCTATCATGTGGCTATGATACTGGATTTTGGTTTGATGCATATGCAGGTTACAGCTGGGGAATGGCAGTACTTTATTTTGTCAGCAATAGAAAACAAAGTCCATGGATACAGACAGAACTCACATTCAGCATGAAAACAATAACAGTGGAAGACAAAAGGATGTCAGGACAAAGGACTATAGATACACAGAAGTTGATTAGAACAATGGGGAACAGGTGAGTAACAACAAATCAAAGACAGACACTGAAGAATGAAACTAGTTTGAACCACACCCAGTAGTATGATGTATGACAAGTGTATCACTAAGGATTATCATAGCAAATTTGTCACAAACACATGAAATCCACAACTAATCACTTTTGATTAGGTAAAAGTAAACATATGAATAAAAATACTAGGACAGAAATCGAATAACAGTAGCATATTTTACAGCTACATCCTGCTGCTTCTTAATAGCAACAATTTTATGTTGATGCCATTGCTGACACACCCTCGACATTTATCTGGAACATTAACCTTGGGACTCAAACTATGAGCATATATGTTGCTGCCTCCCTGAATGAAAATTGGCATCAGCTGAGTCTTAAATTCTTCATTTCCATGTCACCATATTTGGCTTGTCTTTCTCTTAATAAAGGAAAGAAAATGTGTACCAAAGGTTCGTGTCTGACCAGGCAGCCACAGCAAAGCGCATAGGCAAATATACACAGGCAAATATTTTCTCTATCCCATATCACACAGGCAAATCTATCCTGCGGTGCAGGAGTAGGGATCTCCAGGCCTCAAGAGCCAGTGTTCTGCAGGTTTTAGATATCACCCTTGGTCAACACACCTGAATCAAATGATTAGTTCATTACAAGGCCTCTGGGGAACTTCAAGAAATGTTGAGGTGGGAGATTAGCTATTTAAATTAGCTGTGATGGCTCAAGGACACATCTAAAACCTGCAGGTCATTCCATATCCCTGCTCCAGTGTTTGTAGTTGAAAAGCATGGCCTAGCGGTTTGGCCTGCTTTTTTAAATAATGGAAAAATAACATTTATTTATGAATTAAAGATATAAAAATGTAACATTTACTGTGTACAGGAACTGAAGACTGAAACCAATTCAAACCAGACCATACTTTGATTGGCTGAAAGGAAATGTATAAATGAAAATACAAGGTAAGAAATCTAATCAAAATATTAGTAAAACACTTTGCCTAGTAATGTGACACTTTAAAATGATAATAAATGATGATAATGAGTTTAGAGCATTACACGTGTGTTAGAAATGTGCTAATCTTTTTCTAAAAGCGATTAAAATGTTCTGTTTCAGGGTTTATGAGACTTCTTCCTGCTTCTACAGCTAGTTCACCAAGAGCCTCAGCTGTGTTCATAACTGCCTCCTTTATTGAATCTGCTTCATCAGCTTTACAATATCCTACATAACCCCCAACTATTGCTCCTGCAGTAGCAGCAAGGCCTGCAACCGTACCCAATCCAACACCAGTTATTGGAAGTTTTCCTTGTGTTGCCACTCCTGCCACTACAGTGCTTGCTGGTATTCTTACTGGCATTGTTAAAGTCTTCAGTATTGTGAGAACTTTTGCAATCATTATTGGCACACCAAGCAGTGCTCCCAACAGCATCCCTGTGGTAACACCAGCAGCCATCTTGAGAATATTGTAGACTCTCTTCTTTGCCTCCTCTCTGATTTCTTCCCATGACATGTCTCCTGATGATGATCTAATGCTCTCTTGCTGTTGTTGTATTAGCCTCTCCACTTCTTGCAGCATCTCATTTGTGTAACAATGTTCACCGTTGTTCCTCACCATCTCTTTCATTGTGTTGAGCAGCTTTTCCCTCTGCAGCTGGTTGTTTCTGTATTCATGCTGTGGGTTGTTGTTCCAGTATTTGTTATCAAAGACATGGCAGCGCCCACCACATCTCTCTAACAACTCAAGTAGACGGTTGTTGCCCCTGCAAAACTCTTCAATCTGCATTCTTTCAGGAAGATCATCACCACGAGTGAAGACAAGCACAGCATATCTGAAAGCTTCTTCAGAAAAAGACTCTATGATTTTGGTAATAACCTCAATCTCTTGATCTGTGTATTTATCCTTTTTTAGTAAAATAAGAAAAGCGTCAGGTCCAGGAGAACACTCTACGACACACCTTGTAATCTCATTTCTCAGCTCCTCTTCAGACGTGCGATTGTCAAAGAAACCAGGAGTGTCAATTATAGAGACAGATGTTCCATTTAAATCTCTGGTAATTTCCTTACACTGACTTGTTCCAGGGTTTGCAGTATGATCTATCTCAAACACCGTCTCTCCAAATATGGTGTTGGCCAAGCTGCTTTTCCCACTTCCAGTTTTTCCCAGCAGGACAATCCTCAGGGGATCTGCAAATAAGAAAAAAAATACTTCCTGAATTTTTTTTTCCATATTTGGCATCCTCATCAACCACCTACAACTGTAACGTGTTAAAGATAAAATAAAGGAGGATCCATTTATGCATGTTTCTATTTAACAATGAAAGTTTAGCAAAGACTTCCTTTTCTCTTCTTATTTGGCTGCATTCCCATTTTGTTTTTCAAAATTTTAGTTTGTATAGAGGAAAATTTTCTCTTTATGTTTCTCTTTTCACTGCAAGGCAGCATTAAAACACTTGGTAATTACTTCCCAAAGAAACCCCTGTTCATCAGAAAGCAGACATGTCTGTAGACACCTTTCATCTTGGAATACTTTGCTGGATAAATTGCGAACAGACCATATAACTCTGGGAATGTGTGTGTGTGTCTTAATAAATGTCTCAGAGAGCAGATAGAATGAATTTTTTAGGATTTAAGACTTGTTGTTGATGAAAAGAAATCTCTTTTTATGCTGTGTTATCCACTGTCTTATCTAAAAGACAAAAACATGACAGAAATAATAATCTAAATAAGTGAAACTGGAAAGAACTTCCTGGTATTTGTGTAGGCGTTTTCTAGTCTTACTCACACTAACATGTAACATCATACATTTGTGTCAATCACATATACTTAACGTCTGTAATAAATATATATACAGGGAGTGCAGAATTATTAGGCAAATGAGTATTTTGTCCACATCATCCTCTTCATGCATGTTGTCTTACTCCAAGCTGTATAGGCTCGAAA
>NW_005187678.1:657587-676016 GCF_000239375.1 Pundamilia nyererei | reverse complement strand
CCGGTTGGTTAGCCACCACCATTTTGTCCGTCTGTATCTGGAAGTCCCACAGGATCTTAGCTCGGTCATTCTCCACCACCCTTGGGGGCATTTACACCCCATCATAATTCGTCATACAATGAGAACAGGACAAATTAACAATTGACAATGACTAATTAATATTAAAATCTGTAACATAATGTTTGGTGTTTGTTAGTCTGTTACTGTTGCTATTTTTACCATTTCTTTTTGGAACAACTGTAATCCACATAATTTCCTTAGGGATTAATAAAGTATTCTGATTCTGATTGTTTCAGGATGACCTGCCATTTCTCTTCCTCTTCTTTTCTATTTTTTCTAAACTGAGCATCTGATGGCGTTGAACTTTTCTTGTCCATCTTACATTGGTTTTAATTTTGCACTCCAGTATGAACACAAATCCCCCAACTCGATGATCACCACAACATAACCTAATAGACCTACACCTTAGTTCACAGATTCACTTTGTCTAAGGTGCATTTCTGAGATTTCGCACAACCCAGGATTCAAATCATGAATACATAATGGGCCTGGATTTACAACATTATGAATGAAATGTGGTCTACTTGGAAGCAGCAGGGCTCTCCTCCCCTTTTGACTTTAAATCATCAAACTGTAAATTATAAATTTTAAATTGTTATTGATCCCTTTACCCCGAGTCCTGAAGTGTATATTTATTTTCTTACTCTTCTTATATTTATTGTTTGTTTACTTGCACTGCTGTAACTGGAGCCTCGTCCTCTCGTCTCTCTCTATACTGGACTGTATGTAGCGGAGATGACAATAAAGTTTACTTTGACTTCAGCAGCGAGCAGGCGCACAGAGGGCTCTCGCACTCACTTTATAGAATTTCGAAAACAACATCGGTGCAAATTACAAGTCTGTATCATAATGTCTGCTGTTGTCATGTTTGTTGTTTTGTTTTGTTTTTCTTTTGTTTTATTTTGTGAGTTGGTTATTAGATGCTGCTCCAGCCAGCCAGAGAAACCCCCGCCGCCCCGCCCTCTCCTCCCTGTGCTGCAAGCAGCAGGTGCACCTCACAAATGGAGGGCGTCCTTACTCCCAGCAAAAGGGCGATAGAAAACCGATCGGTTCCTATGCCATTCCCAATATGCGCCTGCTGATGTCGGGCCTTCTTTTTTTTTTTCTTTTGCCGATGCCCGTGATGCCGCCCCCCACCACGATGCCGCCCCGGGCAACCGCCCGTGTCGCCCGTATCAAAAACCGCTACTGGTCTGGACTGTGTGAGGAAGCTGTAGTAACTGGGAGAAACCCATTCAGGATCAAGGAGAACATGTAAAAGCCATAAAAAAGATCACTGCCGGAATTTAAACCAGAAACCTTCTCGCTGTGTCAACTATTAAAGATAAAGGCACCGTCTCCAACCAAGTATTGTAGATTTGGTGGGTGGAAATTAAACTGCTGGTGATTAGAGAAGCGAAAGTAGACATGTACAAGCTGCAAAAACCACAAGGAGGACATATACGTGCTTTATTGCAGCAATGAAACGACACAGAACTGTTTCACAGGAGTTTGCTGCCATAAATGGTAAATGGCCTGCATTTGTACAGCGCTTTACTCAGTCCCTACGGACTGAGTAAACTCCTGAGGGACCCAAAGCGCTTTACACTACATTCAGTCATTCACCCATTCACACACAGGCAATGGCAAGCTACATTGTAGCCACAGCTGCCCTGGGGCGCACTGACAGAGGCGAGGCTGCCGGACACTGGGGCCACCAGGCCCTCTGACCACCACCAGTAGGCAAACATGGGGTTAGTATCTTGCCCAAGGATATTTGGCATGCAGCCAGGAGGAGCCTGGGATCGAACCACCGACCTTCAGATTAGTGGCTGACCTGCTCTGCCACCTGAGCTACAGCCACCCATAAACTTCCTGTTTGTGCTGAGTGGGATGACTAAGAAAACACCTTCATCACTTCATTCCTTTCAGCAGGTTTACTGTAAAAAGTGTTCAGATCTTATTTTACTCCTTCTTGTGTCATCAAGAAGCTGTTGATGATATTGATTTAAAATAAATTATTTTACTGAAAAAAACATTTTAATTTTCTTTTCCTAGATTCTGACTCTGGGTTTTAATTAAAGAAACAAGAAATTAAAAGTCTGCGTTAGTTTTCTTTTACACAGCATTTAAAAGCTGATGTTAATGTTGGGCATCAAATTGTACAAAGTGCTTAGAAAACCATCAAAAGAGAATTGTTAGTTTAAGAGAGGAAATTATTATTATTATTATTATTATTATTATTACCCTTTATATAAAATGGATGTTATAGATTAGTCTTTTAAATGTACTCACTGTGACGAGTGTATTTGCTGGCCATTTCTCTCTTTTACAGGCAGTTGATGTGTGATTTTCTGTCTCTGCTGATGTTCTGCTGTTCAGCAGTTTCCTGTTTATTGCTCTGCGGTGTTTGAACATGTGGGAACGTGGCTGAGAGGTGAGGCAGAAAGGTAAGAAGGAAACGAAAACAGTTAGTTGTTGGTTGCATATCATTCAAGTTGGGTTACTTTTCTATGAGAGAGGAGTTCATACTTTGTGCGTGATTTTTTTTGGTGAAAAAAAGGAGAGTTAATCTCTAATCTGGTTGTTTAACCTGTAAGTGTGGAGCTCTGAGCACTGACAGTATATCACAAACCCTGTTCTTAATATAGACCTTGCTGCTGCTTTCACACACCTGCATGCACACTCTGTCCCCTCAGAGGAACCAGCTCCTTGTAAAGTCTATAAAAACCGCACACACAAGCTCCTCTCTATATATCCCTGACAGCAGAGCTGCCTCTTAGTTACATGTTGTAGGATTAAAGAAATTATTTTACTGCTACTGTTCATAACCATCATCTTTATCATTGCATTAATCATCATTTCATCAAAGTATTTATTGAAGCTGTTGGCATTATGTTATAATTTGTATTACAGGTGTTATCATAATCACATTAACCTTTATTACAGGTGCAGTTATAACCACTTTAAACTGTTGAGTTTAAATTTATAATCTTAAGTGCTTATATGCTGATTATATTGGGTTATATAAGAAAAGCCCAACTGAGTGTATTCGGCAACGTGCTGCGTTTGAGTTTGTTTGGTAACAGATGACTCAGAATAAGACAGGAAGTATACTTCTGAAATGTCTTTGTTTCCTCTGTAAAGTGTGCATCTTTTGGTTGTTATTTTGAGGAGCTGTTGGGACGAGGCTATTTGAATAACTAGGTTATTCATTATTATCTTTTATCCGTTTATATTCTTTTTTATTAAGCTTTGAGTAGTGGCATTTATTCAATATATACATATATAGTTTTAGTAGATTGTTACACATCTGAGAGTGGCCTCTGTCTGGTTGGGAGCTTTAGTAGGCGAGGTGAGAGGTGATACAGGGTGTCAATTGAGGTCAGGACACACATACACACACTGTAGGTAGACTTATATTCTAGGTAAGAGTTAAGACATATTTTGCTTGTAACTGCATTTTTGTGCCTGCAGAATTGATAGTTTTGTTGCAGAGCATGCCTCTGAGGTTTTGGAGAAGCGAGAGCGAGATGAGCTACCGGAAGCACCTGGCTTGGAGGCAAAGAAGATGTTCTTTCAAACTGTGTCAAAGTCGTTAACGGAACGTTTGTGGTTTTGACTTCTGCATGTATTGTATTTGCTTAACGCAAGAGGGGGTGTAATAATACCCTGATGATATAAAACAACTGCTTGTGTATTGTTAGGGAGAGATCGATGCTGAGTGTGTGACGGTGTTCATCTCTCCACGTGTGTGTTCATTAAAATCATCGTTTGACCTAACCCTTCTGGACCAGTGTTGTGATTTGAATTCCTCCTGTATCCCTCCTCAATATTTGAACCCGTAACAATGTTTTCACTAGAGGGACATGTTTTAGTGAACCAATCTCCACACCTCACCACAAAAACACTGTGAAGAAGAAATCTTCCCTATATTCATCCACTTCAGATGAGGACTGAAAAGTTGACCATATTTCATCTTGTCATCATGTAAAATCTCAGGGGCTTCAAATTGGTTTGTTCACAAAGTTTGCCAACGGTGTCAATTTTTCTGCAGATATTCTCTCCTGCAGTATTTCACTGTCTCGCCATCCCTTCACGTTGCTTGTGGAACACACCTGATGGACCACACAGCGCTCCTTTGGTTTTTGATCTTACTTTCCATACTGCAATTTTATATCTTAGGTTCTGCAGAAGAGTCTCTTTATCCGTACTGTACTTAGTTTGTTGACAGAAGGACTTCGTCCACGTTAGAATAGTAACAATACAGACAGATTACAATATCACATTTCAAAACATATGTGCACTTAACATGTTTAATGAACCTGAACATAATTACAAGAGTTAACATTAAAGGCTTGCATATACGACTTCTGTTATTCTACAAGTCAATTGCCTTCTCAACCCCAGTGTTTTATGCTATCTTGTTCTTTCACTTACTGAATTTTACACATACTTTGTCTTGTTGCGTGTGCGTGATGTCCTCTTCTGAGACCTCTCGTGACCACAGGAAACATTCTAAATCCTCCTCCATGTCTACTCCGTGGACACTTCTCATTCCTGAATGGACAGAAACAGACCCGTTTTTAAAAAGTAGCAGGATCTCTAACTCAGGATCTTGCAAAACTTTTGTGAGATCTCGCAAGAGTTCATCTTAATTTTTTTCCCTCAAATATCCCTTTCGGGGCTCTGTATTATGTAATAAATGCAGCTGTAATATTTACTCTGAGACATTAAAATATTAATTGTTATAAAAGAACTCATTAGTAAAGTAAAAGTACCTGTACCATTGTTTTGAGTATTTCTGAATATTGCTCTCACATTCATATACATCGAATGATTGTGGGCAATTATTTTTCTATTTCAAATCATTTTTATTTTTTTATTTTTTTAATTGTGAGGAAAGTTCCACTGTTCTAAAAATTAACCAACATTATTTTAAGATTTTTGAATTAATTACTTATTAATTACAAATAACTGAGCATCACTAAAACATTTATTCTCATTAGTATTTATTTAGGAAGACAGTTTAGTCTTTGCTAACTTCCAGTGGAGAGATATGCATGACAAAAAATAATTCTGCTTTAATAAAATTGTAATTTAAAATTTGTAGCCTAATCATAATTTAAGTTTCCATACAGCTACAGACTTTAAACACAGCCCGTCAACTGCTTGTTGTTTTGGTGTATTGCAGCTTAAGACAGAAACAGAAAGTGAAACAGAACTACAGTCAGAGTCCGACAGCAGAGAGGAAACACCGACATCACAGTCTGCCATTAATTATAAGCTTCAGGCACAACTACCGCTGATTACCTTCATCATGGATGGTAAGTTAGTTAACTTCTTTTTTATGCACTGAGCAATGAACTTAGACGTACACAGACATGCATACAAGTGCCTGTAGTATCATTCAGCACCAGTGTAAACATTCTGATTATTTTCAAGTCTTTCTTAAAGCAGTGCAAACGTGTTCATACCTCAAAGGATGATTAACATTAAATTATTCCTCCATATCTAATCTTATTTATACTGTTATAGCTAACAGGCTACACAGTGGGCTGTGTTTTGACATCCTAGCTAAAACATGTTCCTCGCTTTGTTTATGCTCATTTCTCCTCAGTGTGCTATGGCAGCCATCTTAGATACGCAGTAAGTGTTTCATTTAGGAGGAGCACTGAAGATTTTTTTTTTAATCCACTTTTTTACCATTTCACTAAAATATGAACCTTTATATTTTGTAAGTTAAGATTTTAAGTAAAAGAAATTGTAGAAAATTATTGTGAACACATTTTAGCATAAAGTTAAACGTGAGCTTTATTTGGACAAAAAAAGCACATAGAAAAACAGAAGAAACAAGTAAGAGTGTGTTTTATGTATACCTAAAGTATAGTAAGTAAATATAATCTAAATATGAATAATATAAGTAGATGGTTGAATAGATAAACAGATAATGGAGGGGGGGGGTTATTATGCCCACTGATATTAACCTGTTGCTGCAGGAATAATAATGCTGGTGGAGCTTTGCCTTGTGTTTCCTCTTCCTGATTAGCCTTTACTAATGTCCCTTTTTTAATGTAACTTTATATATTTTTAGTTAATCTTTACATATAATAATAAAAGCAATTATTATTTAGATTAAAACTTAATGTAAAGAGAGTCAGTACTCCAGCATGTCTGTATCTAAACAAAAAGTAGTTAACTAAATCAAAGAACAATTGACATTGAATAGTTTATAAAATAAAGAATATATCTGTATAAAACAATTGAATGTCAAATACAATCCATCATCATTCTGTACCCACACATAAATTCTTTTAAATGTATGACCTTCACTTTGAAGCGTCCTTGAATTCATCCATGTTGTTAAAACAATTTCAATCATTCCTAGAAGCTTGGCAAAATCTCAGTTACATGATGAATATAGTTATGAATTTCTGTCCAATATACTTGCATTTCCAGGCATGTCCACAATGAGTGTAACATTGTGGACATGCCTTTCGCAACGCGAATATAGTTTTTGTGTGTGTCACATCTTACATGTAAGTATGGTTTTGATTTCTTCTGGTTGTGTGGTAGGATGTTATCATTAATCCGCTGTGTGTAAAGAACTTTAGTAGGTGGTAAAACACACTGGGACAGTAAGACTAGTGAATTATTTGAGTGAAAGGTGGTGTTAAATGAAAATATATCTATCAAAACAGCTCAGTGGGAAGAAAAAATAAAACAAAACAACCAAAAACTGAAAGTTGCCGTGTGGACAGGAATAAGAATAATTGAATAGATTAATTCTTTAATTGTCCCACAAGGAGAAATTTGGGTGTAACAGCCGCAAGAAAGACACAAACAAACAGTACACAAGACACAGAACAGAAACATACACAATTTTTACATATTTAATAAAGTTAAACAGGAACCAAAACACAGAGCTGCAAAACTGGAACTCACTTTAAGTGACACCATCTGCTAAAAACAGGAATCAAAAACCAATAAAGGAGACAATTTACAAACAGCACAATTAGGCCTACAGTCAGACAAGTGTTAAAAGTGTAACTAATCTTTTTTTCTTCTAGTTCCAAACACAACGAGGATCGTCCTGCTGGGGAAAACTGGAGCTGGGAAGAGCAGCCTCGCTAACACTATATTAGGAAGGAATGAGTTCAAAGTCCTACATTTTTCAGACTCACAAGCAAATGTTTGTATAGCAAAGTCTGGATCTGTCGTTGGAAGAAATCTCACTTTGACTGACACTCCTGGTTTTTTTAGCCCAGGATTTTCAGAGCAGGAGCTGAAGCATGAGATACAAAGCTGTGTCACAAAGTGTCCTCCTGGTCCTCACGCTTTCATTATTGTGCTCAGAGTGGAGAAATTCACAGAGCAGGAGACGGCTGTCATCAGGAAACTGCAGGAGTGTTTTTCAGCAGAAGTATTTAAATATTCTACAGTTGTCTTCACGGATGGTGACCAGTTACCTGACAGAATGAGCATCAAGGAGTTCATCACAAATAATACGCCTCTGAAAGATTTGGTAGACAAGTGTGGTGGACGGTGCCACGTTGTAGATAATAAGTACTGGAAAAACCAGCAAGACGAGTACAGGAACAACCAGTTCCAGGTGACACAGCTGGTCAACACAATACAGAACATGCTGATGGAAAATGAAGGAGGCAGCTACACCACTGAGATGCTGAAAGACTGGCAGAGACAACAAGAAGAGCGCACTAAACCATCATCATTATCAGCCTCTCTCCACAGAGTCTACAGACTTTTGACCAAATACACAACCAAAAAATCTGTCAAAGTCTTGGTAGGTGTAGCTGTGATCCTTGGTGCACTGCTTTTTTTAAAAAGTGTGACCACATCGCAGAGCACTGCAGCAACTGCAACGTAAAACACACACACTGATGTCACAGAGAGAGAAAAAGAAAGAACAAAGATTTTTACATGAACTTTGTTCTGTGTGTTTATTTTATTTTATAAGATTGTAGATTTGTGTCACGCAAGTGATTTGAATTGTCATGAACAGGTCTACTAAATAACATAGTATTGTTTGAACTATGCAGTGTTTCCAAATATTTTCTGTATCTTTGTTTATCACATTTGAACATTTTACTTAATGTGGTGTATACACATGTACCTGTTTATTTATTCATTATTAAGAAAATAAACCGTTAAACAAACTGTTTTTGTTGATCACATAAACCAAGAAAGGAACAAAAATGGAAATAATCTTTTGACCTTTTAAAGGAGGTCAAAAGAGTCTATCTAGTTATACTTATTTTAAACAGTTTAAACAACAGTCTTACATTATTATTTAAAGACTACATAAATCTTCATCTTTAAAAAGCAAGTTAGTAAAAAAATCAGCTCTTCTAATAAAGCACAGTTTGTCATTAGCATTTATCAAAAGAAGCCTATTACCTCTGACGTCAACAAGACTTTAGCGTCCTCCAGTCTTGGTCCAGCTGCAGTCTTCAGTGTATGCCATCTGCGGTTTAAAGTAAGACTTGTACATGCATGTTGGACTAGTGGGTTTGCTCGTTCTTTAGGGTGCAAGAGGTCTTCAAATTTTGGATGAAGTGTAATTAGAATATTGCCCAGGTTACATACAGATAATTAGTATCTCTTCTGTGGGTCGCTAATAGTTATTTCAGTTTTCACTTACTCAGCGATAGATAGATAGATCGATAGATAGCACTGCCAGGGAAAAAATAAATGAATTGGTTTAATGTGCGCGTGCTTTAGTAACTGACCTTTTTATTTATAAATGCTGTGTTATTGTTGAAATGTTATGGTACATTATGAAAAACTATTTCCAGCACTGAGTAATTTTAATGATTTCAGTTTATTTGGTTTGATTGTGTTATCATCTCAGTGACACTGTTTTTGGCAGATTCTAAAGTGGATCAGAAACCATATATTACAAATGGTTAACTCGTGGCTCATGCTGTGTGCATTCACCAAGATTTTCTTTTTTAAATATTGACATGTGCCAGGCTTTTGAAACACAGCAAAAATAAACTGTCTTATCTCCACACATGACATTTTCATCGAGGTGAAGGAACAAGTTTAGGAAAACAATAAATGTTGAGAGGAAGACAAACAAGATAACAAGATTAAAGATTTCATTGCCCTCACTTCAGATTTACTGTAAAAGTGTTAAGGTCTCATTTTACTTTCCTTTTTTTGTCACAAATAAAGAGCTGATAATATCGATTTTCTTTTCCTATGATTGTGTTTCCTCCTGCACTCGTTCCATCTCCAGTTTTTCCAGCAACAAAAATAATTTTTTAGTCTGTGTTATTTTTTTAATGTTAATGTTGTCCATTAACATAGCATTGTCTTTTTTTTTACTGTTGATGAAGTCAACAGCAAAAAAGTAAAGTAAATTACTCCAATATTAAATCTGGATCTTTATATTCTTTTACTGACAGAGAAAAACCCGACTCAGTTGTCAATTTAAAATTATTCATCTTCCGGAAGAGAGAGCCGTGCACAGCCCAAAGCCAATTGCAGATTTCTAGCATTAGAAGCCAAAAATGTGTATCATATAGCACGTCACACATAGTTTAGATCAAAACAACTCTTTCTGGCCTGACTTGATGTGTGTGTGTGTGTGTGTTACTTAGTTACGCTTTTTCTGTCTGGTTTCCTGTTCTTAATATATTGCCTCTGCAGCTCTGCACTTCCTGTATTTCTAGTCTGGCTGAGAACTTGGTTTGTGAGTAAAAGCTGGCCTTCTTTTATACAGGCCTTTATTATTAAAATGCACAAAACAATATAATCAGAAAATAAGCACTATGAATATATATTTATTCTTTAACACCAGTTACTGAAATGGGCAGAAGGAAACCCAAACGAAAGAAGGGAAAGTCAAAGCAGCGCTTCTGTAATGTAGCCCTGGGAAAAAATAAATAAATAAATAACAATCTTGACAAATCAAAGTTACATACTGATCAAAAAGTGCTGCCCGATTTTCAAACAAAGTGGCCAATAGGAGGCTTCTGTAGCTCCAACCTATGAATACTGTTTACTACCAGGTAAAATAATTAAACATACGTCACACAATAAACACATACCAGCAATCGATGGAGAGAAGGCTTCAGACGAAACGATCCGCAGGTGATCTATACAAAGACATGAGGAGCATCAGTCAACAAGAATATGGCCAATTAGGACAACAGGGACACGTGACTCCTACCTGTGACAGCTGGGAAGGTCAGGTGATCAGAAACCCGGGTTTGATCTGGATGTGCACAGAAACAGGTGATCGATGGAGGGATGCTCAGATGACAGCTAATATTTATACTAGCAATGTAACTGGCCACTAACCAGTGATTGAAAATGCAATGTTAATGTCTCCCCAGGTTCTCTCCAGGTACTCCAGTATCTGAGAGCTACTGTATTAATGTTTTAATGTACTGATGACTCCAGGGACAGAATTAAACCAAAGGCAAAACTTTATTTTGTCAGCAACAGAAAAAAAAGTCCATGGATACAAACCGAAGTCACACTGGGGGAGAAAACAGGAATAATGGAAGACAAAAGGATGTCAGGATGAAGGGCTCCACATACACAGACGTTGATTAGAGGAATGGGGAAATTTATTGTACACATGTACTGAAAAATGAAACTAATTTAAACCCACACCCAGCAGCATGAATTCTTACAAATGTATTATTAAGGATTATCACAGCACATTTACCACAAACAAACAAGTGAAATTCACAAGCAACCAAGCAAGACTTGCCTTAGCCAAACAAAGTAATCAAGAATTAATACAGATATGTGCTGTTCAAATGTGACACTTGGTAATAAAATGATGATAATGAGTTTAGAGCATTACACGTGTCTTGAAATGTGTTCACCTTTTTCTAAATGATTAACACGTTCTGTCTCAGGGTTTGTGAGAGTTCTTCCTGCTTCTACAGCTAGTACACCAAGAGCCTCAGCTGTGTTCATAACTGCCTCTATTATTGAATCTGCTTTATCAGCTTCACGATATCCTATGGAACCTCCACCTATTGCTCCTGCAGTAGCAGCAAGCCGTGCAACTGTATCCAATTTAACACCAGTCGTTGGAAGTTCTCCCTGTGTTGCCACTCCTGTCACTACGGCACTTGCTGGTATTTTTACTGGTATTTTCAAAGTCCTCGGCATTTTAACAACGTTTGCAATCATTCCCAGCACACCAAACAGTGCTCCCAACAACAGCCCTGTGGTAACACCAGCAGCCATCTTGAGAATATTGTAGACCCTCTTCTTTGCCTCCTCTCTGATTTCTTCCTGTGACATGTTTCTTGATGACGATCTAATGCTCAATTCAATTCAATTTTATTTATATAGCGCCAAATCACAACAAAAGTCGCCTCAAGGCACTTCATAGATAATGCTCTCTTGCTGTTGTTGTTTTAGCCTCTCCACTTCTTGTAGCATCTTATTTGTGTAACAGTTTTCCCTCTGTAGCTGGTTGTTTCTGTATTCATGCTGCGGGTTGTTGTTCCAGTATTTGTTATCAAAGACGTGGCAGCGCCCACCGCATCTCTCTAACAACTCACATAGACGGTTGTTGCCCCTGCAAAACTCTTCAATCTGCATTCCTTCAGGAAGATTATCACAGGCAAGCACAGCATACCTGAAACCTTCTTCAGAAAAAGACTATGATAGAAGACTATGAAGACTATGATACTGGTAATAACCTCATTCTCCTCATTCTCAGGATCTGTGAATCTTTCCACTTTCAGTAAAATAAGAACAGCGTGAGGTCCAGGAGAACACTCTACGACACTCCTTGTAATCTCATTCCTCAGATCCTCTTCAGACGTGCGATCGTCAATTATAGAGACAGATGTTCCATTCACCAATCTGGTAGCTTCTCTACACTGACTTGTTCCAGGGTTTTCAGCATGACCCATCTCAAACACCATCTCTCCAAATATGGTGTTGGCCAAGCTGCTTTTCCCCATTTCCAGATTTTCCCAGCAAGATAATCTTCAAGTGTTCTGCAAATAAGAGAATATTTCTTTTTAAAAAGTAACCTATTTTAGTCCCAGTCAAAGTTAATCTGACTAAATACAAATTTCACTTATTAAATCATGATTTCATATATAAGGGGAGAAACCAAACATGCAAACATACTTAGTTTTCTTTATTTACAGCTCTTTTTACATAGAAATGTTTTGAGCTGATAAAATGAGGCATTCTTCTACGTTACAGTACTCGAGTGATCACAACATTTTGAAAACTGTTTTTGTCCTCACCAATTATAACTTTAAGATCTTACAGATGATATAAAGGAAGTGTACTTCACAATGAAAGCTTAGATCCTGGACAGTCTGAGGTGCAACCTGGCAGCATCAGATGGACCGAAACATAACATCACAGAGGTGTTCTATTGGATCTAGATCAGGTGAGAAGACTCTAGGAATTGACACCATAGGAGGGAAAAATGTCAGTGGTCGCCACCATTCCTGTTTGCAAGTCTAACTGTTATCCCTTTAGAGCACCTGTTATTAAATTTCATTAATATCAGTGTAGCTGAAACTGATTAACAACACCTATATTGACACCTTAGTCTAGGAGCAGTCCCAAAGGTGACAGGGTATCATAAATGCCTATGGGTCCATACACAATAAGCTAGTCGAAGAGGCACTGACTCGTTCCCATATCCCAAGGAGGTTCAAGAACTTCATTCTCGACTATTACGGCAATTTTAGCCTGAAAGTCTCTACAAGAAAAATTACTTTAGTATTAGCACAAGCTTGAGAAAGGGTGCACCTCATGATAATCCCCATCTATAAAATATGAACATGTTACTAAAGGCCGCTGAAGTTGAGCATAGAGGATCCCTTACTTAGTGTGGCATTAGACTGCCACCTATTATGGCCTTCATGGATAACCAGTAGGACGACAGAGTACCAAGGTGGAGCATTCTCCAGCACCCCACAAAGGGACTCCAAGAAGACTGGGTACTCTGAGCTGTCTTCCGATGAAACTACAGACTGTCACGACCGGGTGGCCAGACACAGGTAAGTGGACTCAAATGCAGACACCACACGGCGGCTCGGAGGTATAGTGCAAACGAACAATTTATTTGGCACTCAAAAATGGCACACCATGGACGAGGTAAAAGAAACAAAAACGCTAATCGTGAACTAAGGGCGAGAGGGAAAACATAGACCTCTGAACATTGGCTACCTACTAACAAAGTTTCTGATTATGGTACTAAGAATCTGTAGCTACAAACCCACTGTGATTAGCAAGGGCTAGCAGATAAGCTGTCACCAGGAACGCAGAGAAAGTAAAGTCTTGGCTAGACCATCTCCAAAATAATTGTTAAACCAATAAACAAGAATCACACTGCATGTGCAGCAGCAAAGCCAAAAGGAAATAGTCTCTTTATCGGGCTGGGCACGTTATTTGGGATTTTCCGGAGCAGGCATACAAGGTACAGGGTCACAGGGTTTCTCTGAGTCACTGTAATGAAAGGAGTGTAGAGTCAATGCGTTCCCCACACAGCAGTCGAAGAAGTGGTGGCAACAAAATACAGACTTACTTGTCTGGGTTGACGGCGAGGCTAGGAGGGGATTAGTGGTCCGAGTGAGGCTAAACCAGTTCGTGTACACTCACTGTGAAGTGTAGGGCAGGGAGGCAGGCGAATAGCGCCGAGAATAGTAGCAGGCCAGCGACGGGGAGTGAGTGGTTACAGGTAGTGATGGCCCGCTTGAAGCTGACGCTCCGGAGCGTGTGTCGAAAAAAAACAACACACTGGTTCAGAAGCACTGTGTCGAGGCTTGCTTCGTTTGGCAAAAGTCACGTGACCAGTGACGTCCGAAGCTTCATTACGCACGTAACTGCTTTGGTACCTGATTCAAACGGATATAAGGAAGTGAATCATCCACGGGATTCGTGGAGTGTGTTGATGGTGACAGATAGCGACGAGGTGATCATTCCACTGACAGATATGGAGCCAGCGAGGAAGAGAGGACGTTCTGGCATGTGAAGATATTTTGAGTTGATTTTGCTCAATTCATTTTATCTGCCGAAGTGAAAAACTTGAAATGTCCAAAATGTTTTCATAATGTAAATATCATTACAGCATATGACTGTAGGAACACTTCCATGTGAATTAAAGCTAATGAAGACTACAAAAATGTATTTGACACTATACGTACATTACATTGCTACAGTTTAGAAAATCATTTTATTGTTTTTAGGTGATAGTCTGCAGGACCCAGGAATACCTGCATATCTACCAGCTTGCAGTGTGGTTCCTGCACTCCACAGCCTCTTCTGTTCCATGCAAGTGGATTTTCTCCAGGGCAGGAGAAACTATTTCTAAGAAAAGAAACAGACTCAGCACAGTAACACTAATCCTCTTTCTAAATGTAAATAACAAAAGGGCTACCTTACATAGATCATGTTTTTACTTTGCAAGTTCTTGATTAGGGGTGGGTTTTGATTATCGCCTTTCTGATTACAATCCATGCTAAATTGAATAAAGTGATATTGATTCATTACAATCCTGTGTCGATTTGTAAATTAACGTTATTATGCCTGAAACGCCAGCATCTCAGGTTAAACCTCACAACATGTCGTCAAACACCATGCAGCTAAAACAGTAACTGGGAGCAGGCTTACGGATTCTGCATACAAACGTAAACACAGAGCGCGGACCCGCGCTGTGTTTGCCTCTTTTTTTTCGCTGGCTTCTGCAGCTGCAGGTTTCATAACTCTCTGTTTACATCTCTAATTAAGTCTCACGTGTGTCAGCTTTCTGTGTCAGCTTAAAAACCTTTAAATTAATTAAAAATCCCAGTCTGCAATTAATATAATACAAAATACTACATAGAGTGCACTATACAGGTCATCGGATGTTCAAGATGGGCTTTACATCTTCCAACAACTGCTCACACTGTCAAGGCAATACACCAGACAATTACATCCACGCTCTTTGGTTCTGTCCACCAGTGCAAAAGTTTTGGCGCGAGATATGTGAAGACTTATCAAAGTGTCTGAAATGTAACATTCCAACTTCCCCCTTAGATACGAAATTATGGATATATACTGTTAAATGATCAGAATTGTAATATTTCTGACTGAGGCAAAACTTTCCAGATTCCAATCAAATTGAATCCTGTATCCAATCAAAATGATTCTACAAATCAGTGACGATGCAGCCGTACTCAGCTCCCTAAGCATTTTCCCTTTCCAGTTCACAATCAATCCCACCCCTAGGTCAAAAATATGTATAGGAATTGGCCTAATCTAGTATTTTGTATGAACCTGTCCAGCTGTCCAGTGATTAAACGACAAGTAGATGGAGGCAGGACTTCACAGCAGGGGCATACTCCATAATGTGCTGTGCATTCTCATATGTATATTATATATATTGCTCACTTATTGTATTTACCAACATCAAGGAGTTATGAGCAAAGAAAGGCCACACCATAGTGCATGTTTAAATAGGGAAAGTTTATTGATCAAAATGTATTACGCAAATACGCATTACATTTTTTTCAGCCCCCCAATCGAGAAAACAAAACCAATTACATGTTCAAAGCAACGGAACGGTGGCCCAATATCAGAGATAACTCCACTCTTGAGTGAGCAGTGATAATTGAGCAGTCCGTTTTATTTTGCAGATTCAAGCTGCTCTTCAAAATTTTCACCACCAGATGTCACCGGAGAGGACTGTGTTGAAAAGCTTCGAGTAATGAACCGTTTTTCAATACAAGCTTCAGTGCTTCGGAAAGCTTCATTTGGCCATCACTAGTTACAGGCAGCAAGATCCAATCCACTGTGAAGCTGCAGAGGCAAGTAGACAGGGTTTACCGAGCTATGACTCTATGAGCTATGAGCTGACGTTCCAACAAGGAATGTTTGAGAACGCGGGTCAGAGCCTCCCAACAAATTACACACAGGTGCCACAAACGAGGGGTGTGGTGACTCTGCCCAGTGATGGATTTACTGACACGCAGGAAAACACAGCACTCACCCGGACCATGACACAGACGACAATCAGGATCTGTTCCCCAATCCAAAGGCACAGGGAAAAAACCCTCTCGTCCACCGGGAGAAACCCCAACGTACAGGCAGTAAGCCGAGGGGATACTAGGATACCCACCCCAGCCCACCGCTTCTCACCAAGGGCAACTCCAGACTGAGACAGAGTCCAGCCCCTCTCCAGGAGACTGGTGCTAGAGCCCAAGGCCGTGTGTTGAGGTCAGCCTGACTAGCCAGTACCTCTCAACCTCACACACTAATCCAGGCTCCTTCCCCACCAGAGAAGTCACTTCCACTTTCCAGTCACTAAATGTGTGCAAGCTGTACAAACCACAGGGGGAAGTTTTGCATAGATACATTTTACATATTGCAGCAATGAAGCAACTCAAAATTGTTTGACAGGAATTTTTGATGCCTATATTTCCTCTTTGTTCATATTGTACCAAATGCTGAGAAAAACATTGTTATGTTAATAATGAAGAGAAATTGTTAGAGGAAGAGATCCAACAAGGACATAAACAAAAATAATAGCTAAACTGAGTGTTTGCATTTTTTTTTATTCTTATATAAAATTAATGTTATAGATTAGTCTTTTTAAATGTACTTACCAAGGTGTTTGTATTTCCTGGCCATGTCTGTCTTTTACGGGCAGTTGATGTGTGATTTTCGGTCTCTGCTGATGCTCTGCTTTTCAATAGTATAGTTTCATCTTTATCCTTCTGAACTGTTTGTATCTGTGGAAACGTGGCAGAAATGTGAGGCAAACAGGTCAGAAGGAAACAGAAAAAGTTAAAAAGACAGGTTGAACAAACACTGAAACATTTTTTCTTCTTTGCCTCGTCCGTCCCCCTTTGTCCTTTGATAGTGATGTCTTGTCATTTGTGTCACACAGAGCATCAGTGGTGCCTTTAGAAATCTGTTGTTTCTGCACTCGAAGTCTTGACACAATCCATAATTGGTTGGTTTAAACTCAATTCAAATTTATATAGCGCCAAATCACAACAAAAGTTGCCTCAAGGCGCTTTATAGATATTGAGCAAGCACTTTGGCGACAGTGAGAAGGAAAAACTCCCTTTTAACAGGAAGAAACCTCTGGCAGAACCAGGCTCAGGGAGGGGCGGCCATCTACTGCGACCGGTTGGGGTGAGAGAAGGAAGACTGATTATATAAGGACAAAACATGATACCATGGAGCCTTTTTATTCGGTCAAGTCAGCCTGACACAGAGAAAAACTGAATCTTGAAAATTTCTATCACACTGTTGATCATTTATCGATTTATTATCAAATGTTTGACCTTAAAATCCAAACAGGTTCTATTAAGGTAATCAATGTGTGCCATAACGAAAGCACTTTGCTGTTTTTGCTGGGCCAGAGGCGAGGCTGCCGGACACTGGCGCTACCGGGCCCTCTGACCACCACCAGTAGGCAGCAGGTGAAGTGTCTTGCCCAAGGACACAAGGACCCAATGACTGAGACTGTCCGAGGAGGGGCTCGAAGATGTTGTAACAAATTCTATGAATCTGATGTAAAACTAACTCAATACCAAACACACGTTCCTCCAGCTCCATCACTTGTATGTAATGCTGCACATTACATTTTAAGAAGTGAACCCCTGTGTGAAGAAACACTGAGCTGATTTGCACCAAAAAAAAGACGAGAACCTACAAAATCAAATTGACGTGGTTAATGAACGGCTCCAGATCTATCAAACTTTCAAGGAAAGATGCCTGAAACTGGAGTCTGAGGAAAAAGGCCAAGCAGGTAGTTCACTGTTTATAGTCATACTAAGGCCGTGAATAATCATCACAAGGAAACAAACTGGAGATAGAAGTGACATTAAAAAAAAAGTGGTTAATGTCTTAATGAAAAAACATATGGGATGACTCAAGAAACTCATAGTTTAACACAGGAGTACACATATTTGAAAGGTTTTATGGAAAATTATAATTCACTGAAGGCAGAGAAAGAGACTAAACAACCAAAACAAACCTCTGGAGAGAAGTGTGAGAAGCTGACATCAAGGTTTCTAAGAAAGAAGCTTTACAGGAAAACATGATAAACTAGAATTTGAGACTAAACAACCAGACAATCTAATCAGAAAAATGCTGTGCTTTTAATGAGCAGCTTTGACAGCGACCAATCAAACACCAGCAGCTTCATGCTGACAAACTCATTCTTCAATCAACTGCGTTTCAGTCACCTTTTGTGAGAATTCAGACTTTAACATGTTGTGTTTAAAGCTGCTCTCTTTGATATTTAATCAAAGAGAGCAGCCTCTGTCAGTGCGCTCCCAGGGTGGCTGTGGCTACAATGTAGCTTGCCATCACCAGTGTGTGAATGTGTGTGTGAATGGGTGGATGACTGGATATGTAAAGCGCTTTGGGGTC
>NW_005187678.1:652903-656285 GCF_000239375.1 Pundamilia nyererei | reverse complement strand
ACATTAAAAGATTACATGGGGAGAAAACACAATACTACGGGGCCTTCCACTCTGTCTGGACAGTTTAATACCCTTCTAACATTCAAACCAGAAAACAAATTGCACATGTTTTTGAGGAAAAACATACAAAGCAAGTAGCCTCTGAGTTTGACCAGGATCTGAACCCAGGACCTCTCACACCCTAAGCACTAAGGTCTTGAATAATCGTCACAAGGAAGCAAACTGGGGATAGAAGTGACATCAAAAGAAAGAGGTTGATGTCTTAATGTAAACATATGGGATGACTCAAGAAATTCACAGTTTAACCCAGGAGTACACATATGAAGGGGGACTCTGACCCACCTGAGGGATCGTTCCTTTCACTAGTGCCGGGATGTCGTCTTTGGTGTATCCCACAGCTCCCAGTCCATCTTCCACGTGCAGGTCGTACAGAATCTGACGCAGCGTGTCGGCCAGAACGGCACCCGCATCCTCCCTCTTCACCTGCCGGATATCTGCACCTGAACATAGCACAGAGAAAGTCTGTTACTGCACAATTTTTAAAGAGTGATGGCAGTTTTGGTGAATTTGGTTATTTTCTATTGATAGCTGAAGAAATAAAGTGCTACTACTGCAAAAAATAAAGAAAGAAAATTAGATTTTTTTCTATTTTAGACTTCTTTAAAAAGGTACAAAGAGCCCTTAAAAACCTTATTTTTGAATACCTTCAATATTCTTAAATAACTGAAAAGTCTCTCAATGGAGGCATTTAAGGTCCCGCTGACTGTCTTGGATGTTTGATGTTTCACTGTTTGTGTGCCCTGTTGTTGTTGGAGGTTCCTCTCCAGTGTATTTCTGTCTTTTTTTCTAACTGAGTGATTTTATTTGGCTCATTGAAGTCTGGAAACCTTTTGGTTTGGCTGGATAAATAAAGTAGACATTCCACACAGTCTCTATTATACTAAATCTAATATGGCCTAGTGTGAGGCGTTCAGGTACCGAGGATCTCTGCGGCCTCAAGGTGGCGCTCCGGACATATCGGGGCTGTGAAGTTGAAGACGGCCGGAGACGTAAGGACAACGGAGAGCCCGTGAGGCTGAAAACACAAAGTTTAACAGAACATTTTATTTAAAAGCTGCACAGGTCGAGTATGAAACAAAGTAAAGTTCTGTGTGGAGTTCCTCAGGGAACCTGCACGGGTCCATCTCAATCAGAGGTGTAGTGTTTTGTTTAAGCACCAGAGCATTGGACACGCTTGAGTCATCCTTTGTTTCTAATCTTGTTTGACCATCATTCAGCTCTAATTAAGCAAAGTGATCAAACGTCAGAATGAATTTAAGAATATGAAGTCATCTGTCTGACCATCCTCATCAGTTCTTCCATGCTGCTCACAGCTCTCTCCCTCCCTGGTGTCTTTTCTCTCAGTCTTTCCAACGTTGCCATCTCTCTACTTCACTTATTTCTGCTCAATTTTTAATTCTGCATTATTCTCATCACAACATGTGAGTAATTAATAAAATATCACTAAAAACTTTATAATAATGCCAGAGTACCTCAAGTTTTTTGTTGGTGAGTTTGTACATAAATGATTTACCTGAAATTTGTACCTGTAGTGTAACTTATGAATGTTTGCTAATGATATGCTTTTATATCTATATGTTAAAAACCAAGAAGCAACAGTCCCTTTAAAATAAACAAACCCATAGCTCTTCACTCACTCCTGACCCTGCGTGTTTATAGCTGAGCCCCCTTCTGCTGAAACCAGCAGAACTGAAGTTAACTAAGTTTCAGGGTTTTAGTCTCATTTCTGCACAGAAATCGGGTCATAATCTAAATATTTTTGTGGGACTTTGCTCAAAACACCATTCTCCTACAGTGTCTTCTTTCTATTGGACTCATACACTTCAGATAGAAATGTGTATCAACCTCATCTGTTAATGCGACTGTGTTAAGATAAGAAGGAACTTTATTGTCCCACGTGGTGAAACAGTACTAAATATAGCAGCATTTGCATGTGAAAACCAGCTCCAAACCTCGAGAAGTAAATTACTTATCTAATTAGTAAAAATTTGTTTCCCTTAATACAGCTCCAGCAAACATTCAAGTACATGATGATGTGACTCCAAAGTACAATAGATGTTGGGACAAAGGAGAGCTTATAGCGATTTGTTTTACAAGTACTTGCTGTTTACTGGGGCCGAGGGTAATAAGTCATACGCTGAAAAATGGATCATTAACAATTTTATGAGCCTGAGGAAAAAACTGATTTCTTGTATCTTGATTGGAGAGATTGGTGCTCTTTCATTTCTATGTTTGCATATTTTCATTGCCGTTTTTACCAGTTTAATCTTCAGTCTTGACTTTACTGTAAGTAAACCAAATCAAGCTTCTGCACCATATCTAATCAAACTTTAAAGCACTGCATTATAAAAAAAAAATACCCATAACCTTATCGCTACGAACGATGTGTGTTAGACTTTAAAAAGTACCTGCAGAAAAATAAAGGCACGCAACTGTCCACATGTCACAGTAACAGCACCTTCATGTACTCAGGCCTAAAATGAGTGATAAATTGTGTTCATGGTACAGGCCAGCTGCTTCACACAGAGTTCTGTTTGTAATAATGCAGCTCTCTTTTGGATAAATCCTAAATAAATAAATAACCGTGGAAATGTTGTTTTCCCTCTTGGAAAATGAAAATCATCACTCCAGCTGCACTACACCAGTGATCTCAGCCAAGAACATCTGTTTGCAGTGCCAGCTGTCAGTAGCGGTTTTTGATACAGGCGACACGGGCAGTTGCCCGGGGCGGCATCGTGGTGGGGTGCGGCATCACGGGCATCGGCAAAAAAAAGAAAAAGAAAAAAAAATTGTTCGTACTCATGCTGCCCTGACATCAGCCAGCGCATATTGGGAATGGCGTAGGCACCGATCGGCTTTCTATTGTGGCTAGCTTGACTGTGACTTCGTAAGTGAGGGCTCACTTGACCGCGGTCCCATTAGCTGGGAGTTTGGGCGCCCTCCGTTTGCAAGGTGCGACTGCTGCTTGAGGGGGCGGGGCAGCGGGACAGACACCAGACATTATGATACAGACTTGTAATTTGCACCGATGCTTTTTCGAAATTCTGTACGCGAAAGGTGGGTGCACCTGCTCTGCTGCTGAAGTCAAAGTAAACTTTATTGTCATCAGCTACAGTCCAGTATATAGAGAGACAAGACGACGAGGCTCCAGTTACAGCAGTGCAAGAAAACAAACAATAAATATAAGAAGAGTAAGAAAATAAATATAACTTCAGGACTCAGGTTAAAGGGATCAATAACAATTTAAAATTTATAATTTACAGTTTGATGATTTAAAGTCTCACACACAACCTGTCGAAAGGGGAGGGGGGCCTGCTGCTTC
>NW_005187678.1:648582-651401 GCF_000239375.1 Pundamilia nyererei | reverse complement strand
CAAAAGAAGATCAGCTGATGAGCACAAACAGCCTGCATGCAGGATTACAGGAAATCTCAGTCTTAGTCTTACCACAGATGAACCCCGGCATTCCCAAAGCCAATCCCGGCAAACACGCTGGCCAGGTGCATGCTGGAACGAGCCTCCAGGTCCTCAGGGTCTCGCACAGCTCTGTAATCAATCAATCACGACTTATTTCAATTACAAATGAATCCAGTTGAATGAAATGCATATCATGGATATACTTTAGTTGTAGTTGGGGCCGTACCGTTTCATGTACTTGGCGACCACGTGGAGAGCATGGCGGGACCAGACATCGCTGATGGGGTTGCTGCCCTGGTAGGCTGGGCGGTTGATGGGGTTTGTAGGGCAGGGGCTCCTCTGGTCGTAGGGCAGGGCGGTGTATGACTCCAGGGCATGACTGAAAGGCAGAGATCAATCAGTGTCATGGAAGTGTCTCACATCAGGTTGGCAGTATCTCTACCTCTACGAAAACATGAAGGGAACACGCCACCATCACAGCAAATAATAATTATATTAATACTAATAATATAATGATAACAAAAATATTACTGATGAATCAAAAAATGCAGAAAATGAATAAATGTCCTTCATAAGTACAGACAGACCAGAGGACGTCGAAGCCACTGTTGGCGGCGACTCTCTCAGGCATGCTCAGTGTGTGCGTCGGATCCACGATGCCCAGTGTGGGTCTGATGGCTCTGCTGGCAATTCCTGAGCATAAACAGCCAATCACAGCTCAGGGTCCATCATAAAAACTTGGATAATGAACAACAGCTCCCGCAGCTTGGTTTCTATTGGCTGATTTATGTTTTCTATTAAATCTTCACTGACTGTCTTTCTAAAACATCTCAAAGGGGAAAATCAACTTCTAATATGCTTTTATATCCCTATTTTTATACCTGTTTTGGCTTTTAAGGGCTCGTAGTCGAAAATGGCGACACCTGTGGTCTCACTGCCGGTGCCTGCAGTTGTGGGAACTGGACACAAAAACCCAGAGTTAGCCACAAAGATGGAGGAAGAAGGAAAAAAAGCGGGACACGTCATACCTGCAATCAGCGGTTTCACAGCTCCACTCACCGGCTTCCCTTTGCCAATCGGAGCATTGACAAAGTCCAGGAAGTCGGCATCGGAGTGACACGCGTACAGATTGGCCGCTTTACATGTGTCAATCACTGAGCCACCGCCCACCGCCACAAACACATCAAAGGCATGGTTTTTAGCAAAGGAGATGGCATCTTTAAAGCTGAAATTCAGCAGAGATCGAGCTGAGGTCATTTCATCTGATAAATTAACTTATTCATTTACTTACTGATTGTCTGCCATTAACACACTGCCTAAGTATTTCAGCACTCTGATGTGCACACGGTTCATTCTGTGAGGAGGAAGAGTCATGTGACCCTGTGAAACGCCCCTATGTAGGTTTGTGAGCCGACTCAGAGCCATGAAAAAGCCTGGCTCTGATGAACTTTCTTCTCTCCTCTCTGATGAGACATTTTGGACACAAAGACATGTTTTTTTTCTCTTCATCTGACAGGCAATCATTAATCAGACCGTCACTTGTGCTGACATTGAACGCACCTGGAGTCCGTTGGCTCGACGCGGACATTGTCATAGACTTTGTACTTGACTCCGTTTTTCACTAGAGACTCAAGAACAGCCTTCATTGGAGGAAGTTGGGACAAGTTCCTGTCTGTCATCACGCAGACGTTTTTTGCGCCGAGGTTCTGCAGGTCCTGCACGCAGAGAACAGCGAACAGCCACAATGATAGGAAGGACAACACAGAGAGCCACATTGGTCACTCCTTCTCAATGCATCACATTAAAAGAAGAAAGAAAAATTCCTATCTGACCATCACATGACAGCAATGAGGAGGATGAAGATGGTTACCATGCCGATCTCTTTGCTGACTCCTTCTCCATAGCGGATGTTGGAACTCGCCATCTGAAGGAAATAAAAAGAGAAGTGAGTGCAGTACCTACCTGAGTAGGTGCTAATGGAAAAGGGATATAAGTGTGTAGTTTATCAGTCTGTTTATCATTGGGATAAAGACTGTCCACACAAAGACGAGCAAGTCAAGACTGATGGTGGTACACATAAAGTTGAGGATTTTTACCTCACCCACAGAAATCCTTATGACCCAGTGACCTTACGCATTTATCCGAGATAGATACACCTAAGTATCAATCTGAAAATCCTATATCGCCTCATTCTTGAGTTACTGTGTTCACAAACTTGTGGGTCTATGCCATGGCCTGTCCAACAGGGTGCCAATAATACCCCATCAGCCTTTTACGGCTAAGGAGTAAAAATGCCACTGTGCAGACTTTGCATGAAACAAAGATGAGATGAGCAGCATCAAAGAACTTATACAAACTCAAAACTTGGAATTTTTGACAACCTCAACAGTCTGTAGGTGGAGGTTACAGGTGTCAGTTCCTGTTAATGCACCACAGGAAATACAGATCTGGTGGTTTGGGAGTTAGTTCTAGATCAACAGATCCATGTGTAACATGCGAGCCGCAAAGTTTGTACTAAAATAGGCTGTGTAAACATGTTGGGACTATTTCTGCTGGAAAGTTGGACATGTCAACATTGAAGTCTATGGGGACTAGGGCTGGGCGATATGACCCAAAATTCATATCTCGATATTTTTTAGCTGGATGGCGATATAAGATATATATCTCGATATATTTTTTTAAGCCATAAAGTAAGAACAAAAAGAGAGTTCTTAGTCAAAGCTGTGTCCCAGATGTCACACAGGCACTTTTATTAACATACAGCATAGATGTACATG
>NW_005187678.1:646507-647661 GCF_000239375.1 Pundamilia nyererei | reverse complement strand
AGTCTATGGGGACTAAGTTACTCCTTGGACCCTCTGCTGGATGTTAGAAGAACTGCAGCTTTCATGCTGCTTTGATTTTTAGTCTCTCCTGTATTTGTACAGGTCAAAGCTTCAAATGAAATTCAGTGCATTTTCAGAGCAATCCCACAGACTAAAGGAACTACTTTGTGGGTCTTAGAAAAGTGAGGAGCTCGGTTTGGAGAGCTGACAGTTTTAGCTACTTCTGCAGATGAATCCAGGAAAACATTCAAAACTGTAAGTTCTCATTCTGTGGTTGGTTGAATCCATCAGTTGATTAAAAAAATGAAAGAAGCTTCATTTGAATGTGTGAATGTGAGCTGAACTCTGAGCTGACACACGTTAATGATTTACATCTCCTAACAGCCTTCAAGCTGAACTTCTTAAATCAGACACTTATTAAACAGAGTCTGGTGTGACGTTACCTCAAAGGCATAGTCAGTTTTCCGGACGGTGCAGGGTGCCGCTCTGACACCTGCAGAGATAGAAATCAAGCCATCAGTTAAGGATCCACATTGATCAGGATGCACTTGTCTGCTTTTTCAGAGACTCTGATAAATACATGAATGATGTGTAGATGAGTGCAGGTTACCCTGGTGGAAGGTGTTGGAGTGAGCAGGACATCTGCACCTGTTCACACAGAGACACACAGAGCAGAAGTCATTTCACCAATCTGCACATTTAGAGAAGGTTCAGCAGTTGAGTTGTTGCAGTAGCTCCTGAACATGTCATACACAGGAAGCATTTCCTTGTCATTCTTCCTCCAACCTGACAAAGATGGGTTCAGTATTTGAACCCAAACTGCCAATGTCCACTCATGAAAACATCCAAAAAGGAGACCATTAGGTTTTTATGTTAGTGTCACGATGTTTCCACGTCCTATGACTCCACTACAATGTGATTGGTCATTTGCAATGTTGAACCTGGACAAAGATTAGTTTTGTTAATTCAGGAACAACACCATGATATCAGAACGAGCATTAGACGTCAAACTGTGCAAAATGTGAGGATGCACTGACAATTTACATGAGAGAATGTGAAAGGGGCTCTAAAAGCATTAGATATTCCAGGTGCAGCTTTACACCTGTACCTGGTCACATGTGCTCCCAGAAATCACTCAAATTTCACTTTTTTTT
>NW_005187678.1:638745-640351 GCF_000239375.1 Pundamilia nyererei | reverse complement strand
CGTTCTAATTTGGACTTATTACTCAATAAGGTCAGATGGTTTTTCGAGTTGGTTTTGAAGTTGGTTCAACTGAGTAATTTGGCACACCTCAGCCTTATTCTCAGTCTCTCTTCCTTAAAAATGGCATGCCAATCTTTGGCTAACTGCGTTTTAGGAATCACCTTGTTGGCACAGTGCTGTTGTTTTATGCTTGTCAAACTGTGCTATTTGTGACATTTACCTTAGATTCAACTAAAGAAACACAAATTTTTGTTTGTTTTGTTTTTTTATAATTTATTTTGCAACACTTTGTGTTGACTCAACACTGGCTCATTCACTTTCTCTGAAAATTGTTAGGAATCATCTGTCCCTTGAAGTGGACAGAAGGTCTAGTTTGATCGCAGTTATAGGATGGTTGAGTGAGACAGAAAGGATTTTCCTCTGAACTGTGGAGGTGGAGCCATGCTTAGAGTTGTTAGGAGATGAGGTGGAGGTGGAGGAAGGTCAGACACAGGACATTCCAGGTTTTGAGGAGCCGGGGGAAAAGCAAATTAATGACCCTCAAACTTCATTATGGATAAGAAGTATTGTGTGAGCCAGGACTCTGAAGTTGTGGGATTTGGTTTCTCAGCTGCCATATAGAAAGGGAGCCATCGTTCCATGACAGCCTTGTTGCACTCTGTTTAAGACAGTTCTCTCTTTCCAGTAGCCTTTATTAAAGTCTATTCAATTCAACTCCTTATTTATATAGGGACAAATCTACACACACACAGTCTCTTCAAGGCACTTTATATAAAACCAGAGCAATCAGACCATCCCCAAGAATAAGCACTTGACGACAGTGGGAAGGAAAAACTTCCTGGGCCATAGGACATAAATAGAAACAGTTTACTTCAAAACTACAAGTTCATATTAATTTCTTTTAGGGGTGGGGTTGGAAGAGGTTAAGCCAAGTTGTATTTAGCATTGTCCTTGTTATTCAAGGCTTTTTTGTGATATTGCTGCCTTCTGCTGGACAGTTGGGTGTCCCAATAACTTTCATTCTGAATTAACTTGACTACACAGAAGGTCTCTTTAGTGTACTTCAACTCCTGGAGCGATTGGTGGGGGGAGGGGGGGATAATTCATGAGAAATCCACAGATTGTGACAGTGAACCCAGCAACTATAGTTGCTCTACACCACCTTTAAAGATCATCTTTGATTGTACTACATCTTGCTCTGTTGCATCTGCATCGACTGGCACATTTTCTAGTCGCCCATGTGTTGGTTTAAGTTGGCAGTGTTTGAATGCTGATTCTGTTGAGGTAAAAAAAAACTAAAGGCCATTGTGTTTGTGTGTGTGTGTGCATAAGTATGTGCGTTTGTGTGCCTTACTGGCCCTTTAAGCCAGCTGTGATTGAAAGGACAGTGTGTGTGTGTGTGTGTTCCTGTCTAGCTATCTTTGTGAAGATCGAAATCTTCATCCTACTATACTTGTGAGAACCAACAGTCACTTGTGAGGACACACTCACCAGTGCTCACAAGTTTGAAGGCCTTTTTGAGGCTCAAAATGTCGTTTTAGTGTCAGGGTTACAATTAGGTTATGGTTAGGTTTAGGGTAAGGGGCTAGGGAAAGCATTATGTCAA
>NW_005187678.1:636032-637602 GCF_000239375.1 Pundamilia nyererei | reverse complement strand
CTTGTATGCTAATGTTGTTACTGTTAGCTGTTATCTTTAAGTAGAGGAACTGAACCCTGAGCCTGAAACCTGAACAGAAATCTGAAACTTCAATTTTAAGTTAAAGTAGAGAGCATTTTACTTCCACAGGCCTCAGGTTTATAACCAAATACCAGCAACATTTCGTCCTGTATCGTCTGTAAACGTTGTTTAGTTGTGATTAGCAGATGCTAAGTAGCATGCTAAGGTTTGGAATTGGTAACCATTACCATAATTATTATTCTGTCCTATTATTCTGAAACATTTGTATTATTTGAAAATTAATTAATGTAGATTCAAGATGTGTAGAGTTTTCCATGGATCTCTTTTGGATCATACTTTTCTATGTGCCTACAGGTCATTTCAAAGAGCTTGATGTTTAGCTGCAGAGCATTCAGATGTAACCTGACTTCAAATCTGTTAGTGCATTTCTGTACTTTGTGCCAAAATGGTGTGGAGTACAGAAGTTTCGATCTAATTTCAGGACACTGGAGGCACACTTAAAAATAATAAAACGAGTTCATGAAGGATTCATTTAAAGCCCCAAAAAGCAAATACAAAACTCAAATCCAGAAATAACCAAGGCACAACACACACTTTGCCCAAGACTGAAGGGACAGCAGGGCTATTTATACACCGAGGGCTGTTAGGCACTAAAACGATTGTAATGATTGAAGTCCGTATTCACTCCTGTTAACAGGACTGCAATACATAAAACATAGAAATACCAAGGACCACAGCATTTTGTCATTCTGCTCGAGTGTTCAGCAAAAAAAGACTTTTGGACTTTTATGGACAAAAATATTTTATGTCTCAGCCGATGTAAAGCTTGGATAACTTGTTACTCTGAGCAAATTTAAAGTATCTGGAATGTTTGTCTATGTTCAAATTAACAGTAAACACGTTGGTACTAATCTTGTATCCCAGCTGAGGGAAGTATTTTATTCATTTATTTATTCATCATTTGTTTGCTTTTAACATTTGGTTTGTTTTTTGAAAAGACTGTTTTGTCTTAAATGTGTCATGAACTCTTGACACTATGACTATGCACAAATGTTTCCCTGTGTGATATAGGGACGCACACACACAACTTCTGCAAGTCCTCTTTGCAATCTGTTTCAGGACAAACACGTGTATTAGACTCGCAGTGTGTTATTGTGCATTCTTTTGTTTTAATCATTTCTGCTTGGTTTTTCTAAGCAAAGTAAACTTTTTCACTGGAAGCACAAAGATTAATGGGGACTGTAACGTTTAACAAAAATTCTTAATATAGTAGTGCTGGTATAATTATTTGTGTTAGGGTTTGGCTAGTAACAGACCACTTTGATACTTAAGTTTTCATCCTTAAGTAATGGTCACTCAAAACTATAAAGTTAGTGTAACTTGCCTCTCTTAAGTTAAAGTGAGTTATTTTTTCTTTTGAAGCAGTGAGTTTCCAGTCATCCATCATCTTCTAATTATCCATAGAGGATCCCAAGGCATTCCTAGGCTTATGGGTTCTTTATTTACAATGGGATATTCCAGCTGAATGTCTGGAAATCACCCTGAACAG
>NW_005187678.1:633078-634887 GCF_000239375.1 Pundamilia nyererei | reverse complement strand
CTGCTGCGTCTGCTCCTAAAAACTGCTGCATCATTTCTTTGAATCAGTAAGGCCTCAAATGCTACTGAAGAAGAAAGGATAGTAACAGATACCCTGGTTTGGAAAGTGTAAGCTCATTAGATTATTTCGATCGTTTCTGTCCTAGCATCATCTGGTTTCTCTGTAGTGAGTCTAGGATTGTGTAAAGGCAGGAGACTGGACCTCAGAAATAAAATAAAATGCAGAGACTTTCATCTGGGAATGAATAAGGGGAATTTTATTGCACTAAATCAGATCCTACATTAACACAAAAATCAACTGACAAGCATACCACATTCACTGTATTGTAAAGTCAGGATGGCTAACATGGTACGAGAGCTAATCACACATCTGGCTGATAAAGAGCATTGTAGTTTAATGGCTCTATAGTGTAGCTGGTTTAGTTCAGCACTTAAACGTGAAACCACAACCTTTGAACCTAATGCAGCAGTGCGGGTTTGATTCCATCATGAGGTCCTTTGTCTTTGTTTTCAGCCAGTTACTTCCAGTTTTAGTTTGATTCTTTGTTGTCTCGTGTGCCTTTAGTTTCACTTCCCCTTGTCATCTTGAATAGTTTCAGCTGTCTCATAGTGGAAATACACGAACGTGCCTGTATTCCTTTGTTGTGTCATACTGTGTTCCTCCCATGTTAGTTCAGTTAGTATTTTTTCCCTGCTGGTGTCGGCTGTATTTTTGATCTTCATTATGTTGTATTCTAGGTTATCATCTCCCTTTTCGTTCTCTTTAAGTAGTGATGTCAAAGGCAGGTCTGAAGCTATTTTGCTGGAATTTTACAAGGTTAATTTTATATACGCATAAAATAAACTGAAACTGTGTTTGAGTTAATCATATAATCAAGTGTAATTAGATCTGCTGACTGCCTCAGAAGAACAAGATGTGTGAGCAGAGGGCAGATGAGAGGATGCTGCAGGAAAAGAGAGGAACAAACAGACAAGACACAGACTGACATGGCTTAGTTTATCAACACGGTTTACCTACATATGTGAACTTCCTTTAAATTTTATTTAAGATCAGAAAGTTTTCAATTACATTATACTTACGTGTTCAGCTTCCTTACAGTTTGATAATGGTAACAAAGCAGAGTTCAGACAGTTTAATCTATTACTAAATTTACTTTAGATAGTGATATAGAGTGCATACAATTTAAAAAAGCAGACACCAAGTATGAGAATTTGATGTTACTATAGAGAACTATGAGAGGACTATTTTGAGAATATGGGTTCAGATGACTGAAAAGCTGTTTGATGTAGATGTTTAAAGGTGATAATTAGTTACACACACAAAAAAGTTTTGTGTCTGTTTTCTTTGAACATCTGGGTACATTTGTAGGTACCAAAGTTCATATTTACTCAAGTGCTGGTCTCAAAACTCTCAGTAACATTTTATCTTTGCAGGTTGTTGCAGTTTATTTTCTGGCATGGTTCTGGGTCGCAGTGTTTATGAATCTTTTTTGGTTATTGTTGTTGATCTCAAAGAATGAGTTACATTTACTAGTTTAGTTTTGTGGTGCTTTTGAGTTTTCTGATTGTACTATCATCTGTTGTGGTTCAGATGATTTTAGGTTGTTTAGTTTCCTTTAGGTTTTCCTTTCCTCATGTCCTGTCCTTAGTGTCTCCTGTGGAAGTCAGTCTTGTCTCCATGTTTATTTACATCTCTGTTTCTTTCTCTTTCGCTCTCTCTCTTCTTCGTCTCAGTCATGTCTCTGTGTTCTGTCTCGTTACCTGTTCTCATGTTCGTCTCTTGGGTGTTTCATCCTTTTTCTCTTGAGTC
>NW_005187678.1:630705-632737 GCF_000239375.1 Pundamilia nyererei | reverse complement strand
GATTAGTTCGTCATTCAGTCTGATTTTCTTATTTTTATACTGTTTTGCCTGTCAGCCTGAATAAACGGCTCGCCTTCTGTTAACTCCAGTCTCCACGCATCTGCATTTGGGTCCTCTTGCTGCTCCACTCAATCTGCTGCTGCAGATCATGACACTTTCTTGGATGCATGCTGATAAGTATAGTCTTATTTGTTTTTTTAAATTGAATTTTTCTACTTTCCTAAGGATTCTGTCAAAAAGGCCTAGAGACTGGTTGGCAACCGGCATCAACCACACATCCTTAGGGACAAACAAATTGAATGACTGGTTGGTGTGTGGTTGCTGAGAGTTGCTAGGTGGTGATGTCTGCAAAAAGGTTAGCAGATTCACACCCATAATTTTCATTTAAAAACAAAAAAAGTACATTTGTCCTGTAATAGACAGCAATGTCAAGCAAACAATCACCAGTAATTTGGGGAATAGACATTTTTCCCTATGGTTGTCAGGGGACCATTGTGTGAACTCTAGGGTCATGTGACTGAAACAAAAGGTTTCATAGCAACCTTAAGCACACGCTTGCCAACTGGTCAGGACATACATTTTTTTTTTTTTTTTGCCTAGTAAGAATTGGCTTAAAGGGGTTGCTGACTGGTCTCTAGGCCTTAAGTACAGATAATAAACACACTGGTGTAACTAGCTGCTCTTGAGTAGTTTGTACTTGAACTTATCAACTTTTAAGATTGTGTATAATCAGCTTCAAAGATCCAAAGTTAGCTTAAAGGATCAAAGAGAAATTTACTTCACATGGGACACACTGAGTCGAGACTGAAGGCAGACAGAGATGCCCCAAAGTAAAAGAAATCACAACTGTTACTATTACAATATAAAGAAGAACTGATGTAAGATGAAAACATTTTGGACATAAAGTATAACATTGATACAGCAGCACGGATACACTCCGGCAATTTTCAACATTTAATCAGAGGGTGAAATTTTGTAGGTATCCTGAGAAATCAGATGAAACTGCGCAGCTTTCAGTTACTGAATAAGAAGCATACTGACAGCCTACTTCTGTTAGTACTTCTCATGCAGATGTCTAGTTTATTTTCTCACCACTTTTCATAAAATACCATTTTAGAAATCAATTATAAATATATTATTGTAAAGCTTGTGTTAAAAACCTTTCATTAAAAAACAATCCCATGAACTAGTTGCACGACAGCTTGTAGGACCCTTTTATTAACAAGTGACTCATAGATTACCAATATTTCTTATTGTTTTATTGCTCAACACCTCATATTTTTTTTCAAAACATTTCAGTATAATGTTTACATTATGAGGAATAACTTATTGGAAGGTGATTCAGGTTTTCCTGAACCACACTCATTTTATTCCAAATTTAAAAAAATTGGGGTATGTGTGTCCCCCACTTTACATCTGCAGGTGGTGCTATCTCCCTGTGCATCTAGCTGGCACTGGAATTTATGTGTCTTAGAGTTAAGGCTCACAACTCTTCAACTCTGCTGCAGCTAGCCTACATTTTTCTGACAGAATGTTTAAATTAACCTTTTATAAATGTTCCACAACTTATCTCAGTGCAACTAAAACTTTTGGATTTTTCGACCTGATTTCGCTGCGAAGGGCACACATAGTTTAGTTGATCATTTCAACCAATTAAGATCGTGTCTTGTACAAGAAAATGCCAATTTTGAATTGATAAATCTAACTAAACAAAAGCCACTGAAACTCCTGGAATTATATACCAGTTCATTTTCTAGGATTTTGAAGGAAATCCAGAACATTGTTCCAAATTCCATAAGAACTGTTGGTTTTAGCAAAGGTGACGGTTTACTGAAAACATGAGAGAGATGGAAGCAAATAAAGGGATTAAGAGAGAGACTGAAGTGAAAGAGGTGTGCAGGAAAATATTTGGGCAAGACAAGGAAATAACCAGAAGACGAGAGGAAAAGAGCACAGGAAATGTTGAGATTTCCTTTGGTTGTTGGGTTCCTGACATATTTGCTCACTACCCTCTTTCCCTCCGGGAGTGTTA
>NW_005187678.1:602247-617940 GCF_000239375.1 Pundamilia nyererei | reverse complement strand
GTAAGTAAAGTTTGCACTATTAGTTGAGCTAATAGCAGAGCAAATATATGTGACACACAGGTTTCTAACTTAAGTTGTTGGTTACTGCAAAAAGGAGACTTTTCAGGTTTTCCGAGATGGCGTTAAAAATTATTTTTCTCATTTCTGACACAACTTAAGGTCAATATCTGTATTGACAAACAAACATTACATTTTCCATTTTCTATATCTGTTTCAGGGTCCAAGAAGAAGACAAAGGTCATCAAAAACAATCCTAACCCTGTGTGGAATGAGGTAAGTCCCCCATTAAGCCACAAATTCATCAACCCATCATCTGTTAAAGTTCCTAAGTGTGTGATAATGCAATGTCAAATATTAAGTATATTTTAATTATTAATGTGAGAACAAGTTATAACCTAATTTAAAAGTAAGGCATTGCTTGGTAAAGAACTCAAAGTGGAAAATGCAGGATGAGTCCTCCTCTTGCATACAGTCCTGGAGTCCTCATCAAAGTGAAGCATCCATAGATTCATATAGAAACTCAAAATACAGACAAAAATAACTGAAAACAAAAAAAGATCTAGTAAAGATATAAAGATAATGTTTTATTTGTTAGAATGGCAGCAGCCTTGCAATTTAGGTAAGTCTGTTGTTATGGTACATTAATCTACCATTGGGTCCTAACAATGCTAGTTTTGACTGCTTCTTTATTCATATCTGGTCGCAACATCAGGCCGCTCAAAGTGAGTAAAATAATTTGCTACCTGAAAGTTAGATCTGACTTGGAAATTTATAATAATTAACGTAACTGCTTAAGATAGAAATTTGCTGTATGTAGTCAGCAATTTGCAATTAACATGAAAGTTAGCATTAGCTAACGTTAGTCAGAAAAAAAACCTGTTTGATTTTACTTACACAAGCCTGTATAAATGATGTTTTGGGAATTGAAATCAACCCTGAATTGGCTTTCCCCTGGGTTAGCTTACCACCTATCTAGCATACCCTAAAAACACATTCAGTGCATTTAGTAAGTTTGCAACATTACGAGCTGGTGAAATTGTGACATCATCTCTGTATGAGCAAAATAACCAGACAAAAAAATTATTTGCAATTTGCAAGTACTTCACAAATATAATGCAATAAAGGTGCAGTAAGGATATTACAAAATATCATAATTAAAATGTTCTGCCTATAAGATCCCATTTTCACTCTTTTTTTTTAAACATTTCTTTCCTTTGTGTCCGTCAGGGTTTTGAGTGGGATCTGAAGGGGATTCCTCTGGACTCTGGAGCTGAGATTCACTGTGTTGTTAAAGATCATGAGAAAATGGGGAGAAACAGGTACTGTGTGCTATGCTAATTATATGCATTCAGATGTGGCATCAAAACACTGAAGAAATATACAAAATGACCCTGAAAAAACTTCTTTAAGTAGTTTTCCTTTTATAGGCAGGCAAGTGTCTCAGATGGTGACAGATCCTATCATTAGAGATTTCCAAAAAAAAAGAGGCATAATTGTTTTAAACAAGAAAAATAGATCAAACCCATAAATACAACTGAAGAGTAAAAGGGAAAGGTCTGTTTTAAACTCCAAACGGGCTATATTTACTTTTAATCTCTCATCACTGGCAGCTGTTTGTAAATCATTTTAAACCTTGTGCTGGCCAACAGACAGATAAAGAGGCGATATGTACAAATCACCCCTGGGATAATACATTTAGGATTGTCATACTATGTTTGACTAGATGGAGCTGCACATTGTCACAGTAGAGATGTGGCCAGAGGACCCCTCAGTGGGTTATTTTTGGATTACTTCACTCGATCAAGATGTCACACCAGTCAGTTCTTTCGGAAGGGAAGGGGCAGGAACCAAAGAATCAGGTCTTCCCCTCATTGTGGTATTTATTCTGCCAAATTCCCACCCATTCACTCTCTGTTGTGCTGAAAGATGAATGGATCCATAAATCAGCCACTCAAATTACAGTGGAACTTGACTGTGTCTCAGCTCTCAGCATAAATCCTTTATTGTTGTACTAAGTATTTGTTTTCTAAGGAGCTTCAAGAAAAGCGATTGGTCGTCTTTAAGTTTCCTGAAGACGTTTCACCTCTCATCTGAGAAGCTTCTTCAGTTACCCACTACTGATCATGTGCCTCACCACATGAGCCAAAGTGTGAAAAAAGGCATGGGTCATGAGTTTTCCAATGAAACCATTGTGAGACCTTGCTACACCCTATCATGTGACTTATTGAGATCACCTAAAGCAAGATGGGATTGGGGGTTGAGGCGCCTGTGGAAGGGATCTCAAAACCGCGTTGTAGGTGGCAGACCACCTCCTCTAATCAAAGATGGTCATTCACAGTGGGGATAGATAGTCTCTTGAGGGACAACTCCCACTAGAGTTTAAATGCCATTTGATTTTAGAACTGAAGGAGTTTCTCAGATGAGACATGAAACATCTTCAAGAAACTTAAAGAAGTCAAGTCGCTTTTTGTTTCATAGCTGGATAGAGTACCATGACCTGGATGACTGAGAACTTACACAGCTTTTTTTTTTTTTTTTTTTGTCGGTGATTTTCTGTTCATCTGGACTTAATGTGTGAAGTACAAATTTGTCATTTTGGGGTGTATTTGCTTTTCCATGTTCCTTTGATCTCTCTAGGCGTTACAACTTTGCTTGACAATGTTGTACAGTAACAAAAATAACCACCAAGGTTGGGGAATAAATGTTGTAAGATGTCAGAAAATGACTGTGAATGGGGAAACAGGGAAACTAAGAGTTTATCAGAGACTAGGCACAGGTGCAACACTGTTAGGGTCATGTGGTAAGAGCCGTAATTCAGTCCTTGAAGTCTATAACAGATGGATATCACCAAATACTGGGTTTCCTTCTTTGAGAGGCTTTGCCAGATAATGCATCTCATTATTGGAGACTTTGGCAATGGCATGCATGCCTCCTCAAGAGTGTTCGTGCTTTGGCCAGATGTTGGGAAGAGGTTTTTTTTGTTTTGTTTTTTTAACGAAGGAATGAATTTTGGGATCATCAGCTTTTCTTGGTTGTTGCTGAACTGGTTAGTGCATTCCTAATTTTTAAGAATTTACCAGTCCTAAAGTTTTCTCTCTCTTTCTGATATTTTTATGTGATTTTTTTTTTTTTTCAGCCCAATGGTGGCTGACATATTAGGATGATCTGATATCGTCGTGTTGGTGTTGTTCCTGGAACAACATTTACTATGTTGATCTGGGAACAACACCAACACGACGATATCAGATCATGCGACATATTAATGTTGTCATTTCTTTGATTCTCATACTGGGACTTTCAGGGAAAATGTACTTGGGATCAACTCCAGCTGTGTCTTTAAAGATGTTATTTTGTAAATAACACAGTTGTTTTTTAAGATCCATCTCTGTGTTTCTGGTGTGTGTCTCTTTCAGGTTTCTGGGGGAGTGTCGGCTAGGTCTTAGAGATGTGCTCAACTCTCCCAATTTCGCCGCCACCTTCACCGTCTCCTTGCTGGACACCAAGAGGAACAACACAGGGGTGAGCACACGGAACTGCACTGACTGATTAATCTGCAGCCTAACTGCATACAAGTCGATTATAAATGACTCAAAGTTTCCTCTTTTGAGCTTAAAATAAAGTGAGCAACATTTCTGAATCATAGTTGATTTATTTCCTTCTTTGGGATCCTTAATAAAAAAAAAGAAGAATCAGAAACCCAAAAATGTCTCTCCACAACAAATAAAATGAACTATAAATAACTGCAATTGATTTTATTAGATGGGTTTTTTGCTAATCTGCTGACCAAGGCTGATCAGGTCTGTAATGTCAAGAAAAATGGTCGACAGGTGGTTAGTGGGTGGGTCTTGGACTTGATGATGCACTGATGTGTTCATGTGCTGCTGGGGAAATCCAACATGGATTTTCCGTTTATATTTCTTGTACTTTTTTGTTGGAAAATATGAACTCATGAGCTCAAAATTAGGCAAAGGTCTTGCTGGAAGCAAGAGATGTTCTTTATGTTTTTCATCTTTTTCCGTTTGTTCCAAGTGTGTGAGCACTACTATTTATCTTATATCAGCAAGGTTATGTCAAATTTAATTAACTCTAGTAAGCACTGGTACCACACTGCAAGAAAGTCCTAGCTTGCATGTTGTCTCCGTTCTGCATGTATTCTCTGAGGGTCCTTATGGCAGCTGGGATATTGTATTCTATGTGTTTTTTTTTTTTTTTATTGTCATTGAAAAGACACCTAGAATACAGTATCTATCACTGGAGCCTTTTTCTTTTAAAAAAAACAAACAAAAAAAAACACTTCTAATGATGAGAAACCTTCAGCAGCTGATGGTTATTCAGTGATGAAATGCTTGATTTTCTTTTTCCTCTAATTATGCAACATTGCTCTATGGAGACCCACATTGACATAATACAGGTGTAGCCTAGAAAACCAGTCATCACAGCTACAGGTCTAACCCAACACCAACTAAAATAAAATTATTCAGTAGTTTTAGTTTCCAAAAAAGCTCAAACTCAAATTGGTCTTTAAGAAGAAGATGCAGAAGTATAAGATCTGGGCACGCACACACATGCACGCACACACCTTGGCAGCCAAACCTATAGCAGCAAATGAAACACTGTTCTCTTCCCCATCCTTGCTTCCTGAAGCCAAAACAAAGTCTTCCTGTCACTGTCAGACTGGACCTGATTGATGCCACATACATGTGCGCACACCCACACACACACTGTATGCTATGTACAATGTGTGATTTATCAGGTTTTTTCTTCATTAGTCATAGAAAGCAAACTCTGTTATAAACAAAAATAAAACTAATATTGTTTCTTCAAAGATTTCTTGATGCATCTGCCCTTACAACTGTTTGCTTCCACAAACAAAATCTTACACAGATTCAGTGAGATAGAGCCAAGAAATCAAGAAAAACATGTCAAGGTATTCACATTCTTAACATCTACTCCACAGAAACTGTAGTCTGACCAGAGTTGGAAACGCCGAGTCTGATGAGTTTGTTTACAGAAACATAACAGCTTATCACTTAAGCTGCTTTTTCCTGTTGAAGGAAACAGTAGAAGCCACCCCTGCTACCACAGGGTAACTCATCTTGATTACAGTGTGCAGGAAACAGGTCTTTTCTGGTGGTGGTGGTGAGGTTAAATGCCACTTTGAGTTTGGGTAGAGAACCATAAGTGAAGAACGGTGGGCTCGTCCAGGATTTAAACCAGGGACAAATTGCACTTTAAACTTGAACCAGAGCAGTGAAACGGTTCTTTCTGCCAGTGTGCAGAAGTTTAACTACATATTTAATCCCTGAGATATCTTATATACAAAAGTGAAGTACTATTCCAACTGAAGGAAAGTCAGCACAACTCTTTGAGCTTAAACTAAACTACAGAAATCTATAATTGAATTACTCTGGTGAAATACAAATGGCTACAGGGGAGGTCTTCATCAGTAGGAAAAGTTGTAGCTTATACAAATAAACTATACAATTACACAATTAAAAGTCCAAATATTATGTTCTCCTTTGCATTTTCCGAAAGCGATCCAGTGTCCCAGACTGGAATCTTTGCCAGGCCAAGTCATGTTTGACACCCCTGCCCTAGACCAATGAGCCACATGTTTTATGCATAATTTGTGCTGAGGTGTATGATGAAGTGAAATTCTCTAAGTTTAATTAACCCAACTTGTAGGGCACAAAAAACCCCAAAACAAATAAAACTGCTAAAAAGTGCTAAAAAAAATAATTGAAGTTCCTCAAAAGGCCTGTAGAGGCACTAAATAGAAGTCACGACTTCCTGTCTTAAAAGCTTAAACTTAACAGCATTAATCACAGCCTGGTTTAAATAACTGTTTTGGCCTCGTTGGATAGTTTCCACCACCAAAACAACTGAACACAGAGTGAAATGCTTTTATAACTCAGTCTTGCATCAGTTTTAGTAAATCTGAAGGTAGGGTGGCAAACTCTGTCTCTAAGCCTAACCCGGATGATACAGATGAATAGCATGGGTAGCATAAAGGCCACTGCAGTTAAGTTACTTATTAAGTGCCATCCGCTGACCTGCTCTTCCATCATCTTTTACTGTACTTTCTCCAGAGACGTATACAAGTGTCCTATGCATTCACTTTCTCTTTGCCTTCTTATGTATGATTAGTTCCAGCTGAGTGTGCACCTGTTCGCCATCCTCTCGTTATCCTGCCTGTGTATTTAAGTCCTCAGGCCACAACAACAAACGGTCCTCTGTTTGTTGTTGTGGCCGCCACATTTGCTGTGTGTTCTTGCGTAAGCACCATGTTCTCTAGCCATGTCATGAAATGTTGAGTGCAAGATTTTTAGTTCTAGTTTATCTTTTCTTTGTTTTCTTTCAGCGTTCATATACCTAGTTTTAGTTTGTGTTCTCCAGCAATAAAGCTGCCACCTTTAGTTAAGCATTTTGTCTCCAAGCCCTGCGTTTGGGTCCTACATTCTGCCTGCCACACAGCCAAACATGACAGATCTTCTACAAGTTGTGTTTTCTGCCTCCCATAGGCCACGCTGACCCTGCAAGTTTCCTACCTTCCTCCTCCGGGATCGGCTCCGATGTTTCAGCCTCCTCCCCAGCTGGACCCTCAGCCTCATAACAATCCCAGTGTGGAGCTGGACACAGTCACAAGTAACCTCAGCGTGTCATATAGTGAAAAATAATTGCAGTGGTGTGAAAAAGTGTTTACCCCTTTCGAGATGCTGTGTTACTTTTACAGCAGATGTAATCACACACACACACACACACACACACACACACACACACACACACACACACATTGTGGTCAGCTGACCACTCCTGGGGGGGTCACCACTGTTTCAAGTTTTCTCCATTTGTGGGTAATGTCTCTCACTGTGGTTCACTTGAGTCCCAAAGCTATAGAAATGTTTTATAACCTTTTCCAGACTGAGCGATCTCAATTACTTTGTTTCCCATTTGTTCCTGAATTTCCTTGTGTTGTGGCTCCATGTCTGGCTTTTCGTCTACACCACTTTGTCAGGCAGGTCCTATTTAAGTGATATCGTCAATCACATTTTCACACAGGTTTTTTCCTCCTTTAATAATAAACACCTTCATTTAGAAACTGAACTGCATTTTGTATTTACTTATTATCTTTATCAAATATCTAAACTTATCTGATGATCTGACACATTTATGTGTAAAACAAAAACATACAAAGACCCTGGAAGAGTGCGAACACTTTTTCACACCACTGTATGTTTTTTTTTTTCCCCTTCTTCTGTTTCCATTTGCCCAACCCAGTGTCTCCATTTTGTTAGTTTACCCCAAGATTTATTTCCTGGGACTACTTTCTGTGCAGTGATCTCTCTGGATACTTTGGGCGAGGAGGATACAGAGAGTATGATGATGCTTGAGCCCACAGAGGACCAGGGAGCAGACGATGGACGCTCCATGGTGATAATTGGTCCTCAGGGGCCCCCGGGCCAGGAATCCCCCACCGCCCAGACGCCCAAGCGTTCACCGCCATCCTACCACACCCAAGGAGGGCTGAGGAAGAGGAGGAGAGGAGCCAGCAGTCAGCCCAAACAGCTACCCAACAAACCACAGGATCTACAGGTTAGTTACAATACTTAAAAAAGACACATTAAAGGAATACTTACACTCCATACATGTTGCTGTCCACACGTGTCCTCTTCCAGATTCGTGTGCGGGTCATTGAGGGACGACAGTTGCCGGGCATCAACATTAAACCTGTTGTTAAGATAGCAGTTGCCGGGCAGTCCAAGAGGACCCGAATCAGAAAGGGGAACAACCCAGTCTTTGATGAGGTGAGTAAATGTTTTTGCCAGTATGCTTGTCTTGATAACTTTCTTTTTTTGCACTATACTGCTTTTTATTATAACTTTACATGTTACTTTTTACTCAAACTTCAACTTGCATTTATTTCCCTCCACAGACTTTCTTCCTGAACTTCTTCGAGACACCCTCAGACTTGTTTGACGAACCCATTTTCATCACTGTGAGTGTGACGTTTTTCTCTCTTTTTTTTGTTTTATTTGTTTACCTTGAATAAATCCAGCATGTGGGAGAAATTCAACACTATCAGCGTTTCTTATTTTTATCAGAGTTATAATCGTTCTCTTTTTCAGGTATGTGACTCTCGTTCGCTTAGAACTGACGCCGTGATAGGTGAATTCAAGGTAAGAGCTTTAACTTGAGTCTATGATTTCTATGAATATTGGACTGCGACTGTGATAAATTAGGAGGGGGGGCACGTGTGCTTTGGAAATTAGAATAACTCAAACATCTGTCTCTGTGTTCTGTTTTCCACAGATGGATGTGGGCACCATCTACAATGAGCACAGTGAGTATATGGTTGTATGATTTAAACATTTTTAGGTGTATTTGCTTGAAAAAGTTTAAACAAAGATCTAAATGCTAAACTGTAAATTATGTCAGATTGATCATCAGTCTGATGACATTTTTCATTTACTTAGCTTTTAGCCATTTAGTCAGGCAGCTAGCATTCTCACCTCACCTCACAGCAAAAGGGTTCCTGGGCTTATTCCCTGACTTTTTCCCTTGTGTTAGCTGGGAAAGGCTCCAGCATCCCTATGACCCTGATTTGGATACGTGGTTATGAAAAAGGATGAGTGAAGAGCTGTTCTCACACATTGGCACTGCTGCTGTTCTACACAGCAACCTGGCAAATGAAAACTTGACAAATGTTAAAACGGTCTTTAACCTGCCAGGTCCAAAGACTTTGTGATGTCAGATTGAGTCAGGGTGCAAATGCAGTTAACTGTCCAGTGTATTCAACACTAGCAAGTCAGAGTCTTGTGTGCTGCCTACTGCCTGTGTCCATTTAGCTAAACCACATTAGTATTTCCAGGTATGAAAATGTTTCTGAACCATTAGATGATGTCACCCACCGGTTTTCTGAACCACTTTTTGAACCCTCTGTGATTGTTTTTGCTGCTGCCACTTTGTTTTTTGGACCAGAAATAACGATATCTGGATAAGAAGTTGGAGTGCGAAGTTATTAGCTAAAGCTAGCAAGCTTGGATGGACAGCTGTATTCATAGACCTCACAAGCTGTAACATCTCACTTTAAAGGGTCCAGCAAACATTTATACAAGTGTTAAGAGAACAAAAAGCAAAACAAAACATATTTGAATGTATTATCATTGACTGTCAGGACAGTCAAAATTAAAATATTTGAAGATATATTCATATCAGTGATACTGATGTGTTAAAATCCATTAAGTCTGTCAAACAATGATGCTTACAGCTAAATAGGAATCCAGGGTGATGATTGTATATAATATTTAGAAAATCAAGATCACTTTTTGGTCCATGCCAATCAGAAAGCTAAGTTTTTTTTGTCACATGCCCCACAGGTTGCAGCTTGGTGTCATTATGTCTTGCTTTGTGTGAGAAAGGATAACTGTGAAAAGTTTCTACTGACGTGTGCCAAAGCTGCTTTTGTTTATCCTGAATTTACAAGCTTCTGGCTTTAAACCTCTCTCTTCCTCCCCTCTTTTCAGGGCACTGCTTCTTGAGGAAGTGGCTTCTGCTTTGTGACCCTGACGACCTCTCTGCTGGGGTCAAAGGCTACCTGAAGGTCAGCTTGATTGTCTTAGCAGCTGGAGATGAGCCACCGGTGAGTTTCATACTCTTTTACAAGATCGTCCTAGAAGGCTATGAGGTCAATCAAGTAACATGAGTTGTTCTATTTTTACATGGTTGTGCTTTTTCTGTGCAACTCATTATCACAAGTGAGTATTTGTACTTTAATGTGATTGCAGGCTGATAAACGTGAGTGTGTGGAGGATAAAGAGGATATAGAATCAAACCTGTTGAGGCCTGCAGGTCTGTCTTTGAGAGGAGCCTCGTTCAACCTGAGGATCTTCAGAGCTGAAGACCTGCCACAGAGTGAGTCTCTGTTGTTATTCTATGCACATTTGATAAGCTTGAAAAATATATATATATGCATAAAGATTCCTAATATGCTTCTCTGTCTGAAGTGGACGATGCCTTCATGGATGGGATGAGGCAGATTCTTGGCTTTGATAGCAACAGGAAGAATCTGGTGGATCCTCTGGTGGAGATTCACTTTGCTGGCAAAACGGTGCATATGACTCTATAGAAGTTCATTACATTGACTAAAATGATTGTTAGTCAACAACCAAATAAAATAAAACTGGAAAGCAAATACGTTTTTAGTTAATAAAAACAAATGTGGATTGTCTTGTTTTTCGTTGTCAGATTTGCACTAAGACTTTGGAAAAGAATGCCAATCCACAGTGGAACCAGCGCCTGGCCATGCCAGTCAGAGTAAGAAATAAAGACAGACAATTCTTGTGCCAAGAAGTTGTATTTTCATTGTCACTAGAAAGTACATCTTTTTTTCTTTCTTCTTCCCAGTTTCCTTCCATGTGTGAGAAGATGAGGATCAGAATTCTGGACTGGTGATTTTCAACTAAAATCTCACATTTGTTCATCAAACTTAGCATCATTATCAATATTATTTTGACCTCTTTAAAAGATGGGACTGTTGTGGAGACCCACACCAAAAAATAGGGGTGGGCAGTTAATTTCCCACATGAGGAACTGGGACTGTTGTGAAGTGCCACACCAATAAGCTGAACTCAGTTGTGCTCAGTATTAACTTTATCTCTTTATAAGTCCTAGTATTTCATGTAGAAATGGAAACATTAATTATCCCACCACGCCCTAGTGTATAAGATACATTTTGACCTATGTCATTTTGACCTATGCGCTTTGCATCCTTCTATGGCTTTCTCATTTTAGGGATAGAGCCAGTCACAACGACGTTATCGGCACCACCCACCTCTGTATGTCCAAGATCTCCGCCCCCGGAGGAGAGATAGATGGTGAGTAACAAGTCGCAACCAGTCTGAACTAGACTCTACCAGATCAGATTAGGCTGGTTCAGGCTGGATTTAAACTGCACCAAAGTGTTGAAACTTGCCTGGTTTGATTACTGACATCCAGTGATAATCACACTGTTTGAAGTGTTTAACATCACATTCAGCTCTGCCTGAAAGCAGTTAGCATTAGCTTGGGGAAAATGCCCAACCTGTTTTAGAGATATTTTCAGCGAGGTTTCAGCTGATCATACAGGTCAAAATAAGGTTTTTGTCAACTTTAACTTCAACTTTATTCTTGAGCCACAAAACTATAAAAACCTTAGTTCTGTCTTCTATTTATATAAATATGTGTAATTTGACCGGTTTAAACATGAGTGAAACAGCACTGTCTACACTGACAGCCTGCAGCCTGCTTCATTTTGTTTCATGGATTATCTTTGTGCTAGTTATTACCAAACAGACCTGCAGTGGTTGCTGCGGTAAAGTTTCTGGGCAGGTGTATGACAGACTACAGTGAAGTTCTATACCCTACAGGGTAAAAGTGAACACAGTACTATAGATCAAACACTGAGCTTTATTCGGTTTATTTTTTTAACACGTCAGCTCAGGAAATGACCCAGTTTGATCGGTGTGGTTGATACTCCCTGCAAACATTTAAGCTATTAACTTAGTACCCTCAGGAGCTGCAGCCTGAATCAGTAGATGCATCTGTTAGACTTTAAACAACTTCTGCCACGGTGTGTGTGTTGTTACACCATTTGCTCACACGTTTACTTGAACAATTAGATGTGATAACTGTTTGTCTCAGGTGCTGCTGTCTGTGTTCACAACAGACTTTTCCACTTTCTCTGGTGAAATTTTTGCTAACCTTGTTGACTGTGTGCTTCGACAGCAGTTCTACTGGATAAGTTGTTTTTGAATAAGCAAAACCATCCTTACAAGTGGTGCATATTATAGGATTTCCCTTCCCACTTTGTTGTGCACACAACACAATCAGTATTACTGACACTTTTAAAACTGAGATTTTGACTGTGTTGAAGGAATGCCTTCAAGTGTGTGCAGCTTTGAAATACACCACTTTAACTGAATGCATCACTTTATAGTTTATGGCTTTGCTAGTGTGTTAGTTTTCACCAGGATCTAATAAACATGTCTTTACTGTTGTGGTGACTTCCAAATGTGCACATCTCAGTTAATGTCTTTGTTTTAGCGTTTGAAAACTTGAAGTGTAAAGTTTTGAAACACAGAATGAACCCGTGGTTTGTGCATAAAATGCATGGATGTTTCTTCAGTGGCATGCATGAAGACTAACTCGGTAATGTTTGTGTGGGAAACACTGACACTGCTTGAGTTTTCAGTCTTTGATGCCCCCAGCTGCAATAAAAGAGAAGGTGCATGAGCTTTGGTCACTGCTTGTGGTAAATGTAATTTCTTCTTTGTCTGGAATACGTGAATAATAATGAGCCATTTTAACCAGACCATGATAAGGAAACACCAGAAAAGTAATAGAACATTCCTCACCAACCGGCCTCAATCAGTCCGACTCCCACCTCTCCCTTCCACTGTCACTCAGCATCGGATCACCCCAGGGCTGCGTTCTCAGCCCCCTACTATACGCCTTGTACACATGTGACTGTACACCAACCCACCCAACAAACGTCATCGTCAAGTATGATGATTAAACCACTGTTGGTTGGGCTCATCTCTGAAGGAGATGAGACAGTGTACAGAGCAGAGGTAGAGAACTTGTCCTGCTGGGACTGTATGCTTCTCTGAGCCATGGTCTGAGTAACCTTCATCACTCAGGCCACTCACATACAGACTTTATACTCAGATCAAGTATTTTTGCACTACTTCCAAGCACTTTGCAACATGTTCTCTAAAGTGTTTTATATACATTTCTCTTGTCTTGTATATATCCCCGTATATATTTCTCATCTTTGCTATTAATTCCTGCAGTCTACCATTTATATTTATTATTTAATGTGGAGCACCCACAATTTCATTGTACATGTACATTGACAATAAAGGGCTATTATGTTCTATTCTATTTTATGCTATTGTATCAGTGCAGTAAGCTGTGTCACTGTGCCAGAAGTATTGCAGTACTCAAGAAAACTCTATGTTGTATTCTATGGTGCTGCAAAAAACACCCTTTTTCATCCACTACATCCCTCATTACACCTGGTTTGGAAAAAAAAAAAACCCAACAAGTTGGCAAGAGCAAAAATGCTTAATTTTAGGCTTCGAAAGAGGACTTAACGATCCATGGTGGCTGTGTACATCTTTAATAACGGTTTGTCATGGTTAAAAGTGATTCACTCACCTTCATGTTTTTCATCAGCTCTTTTCCTCCTTTCTTTATCTTCTGTTGCCAATAACTGTGAGTGATTTCCTGTTTCATGTTGTAAGGCCATCAACCAGATTTCCCTCCAAATCTGACTCACACATAGTGTTGATGCTGCTTCTGGCAGCAAGGGTCTAACTTTATCAGCATTGTTTATGTGGTAAAAATAACAATAATCAGGGACAAAAATATTTAATCTTTCATAGACTTTCTAAAGTTTTTCTAAAAGTATTTTATATTAAGTACCTTTTTCTGCCATTACTCGGTTGCCCACCTTGTTTAAAGTCATGTACTTCAAACAAGCTAAGCTGAAGTGTTTTGCATGTCGTGTTTGGGCTTTGAGTTTGAGTGGCGTTCAAAACACATCTGTTTCCTCTTGTTCTGTGATTCTGAACCATCCTTCCTTTCTACGCATTCAGATGACTTGACTCCACGGAGCGTCCACTCTGGCAGTACGTCCACCATCCTCTCTGTACTGTAACGCTTTTGTGTGCAAGAGTTGGGCAGTCATTTGCACTGTCTCACTTCACTGTTGTGATGTTCTGTTCTCTAAACTCAAATCTCCTTCAATCATGGTTAAATTTTGGAGAAATCTAGAAAATATCTAATCACTGCAATTGTATTTAATCATACCTGCTTGATTCTAATCATAGTTCTGCATCTTAACCCCTCCATAATAAAACATTATGTCCTTTTTGTCCCCACAGTGGATGACAGTCTTGGTTTCCTGCCAACGTTTGGTCCATGTTTTGTAAACCTATACGGCAGCCCCAGAGAGTTCACCGCCTTCAATGACCCCCATGAGGCTCTTAACTTGGGAAAAGTAACCTATTTATCTTTGTTAATGCGTTCATGATCTCCATGGCTAGTTTCAAGTCCTTTTGAATTCAATATCATGTTCATTTTGTAAACTATGGACCCATTTGGAGCACAAAAAGGAGAATTAGGCAGAGAATTAGCCTGCTTTTGTGCAGGCCCAGTCTGTATCAGATGAGCACACAGTGTCCTTTGGTTTTAAAATATCAAGATGTTGTTGGATCAGAACATTCAGCTCAAGGCTTCATTAGGAATGGTATCACATGTTTTACAGTATATTCAGGCTGTGGAGGTGTATTTGTTTAAAGGTTATCCATGGTTATCTACACAGACTGGGTTTGTAATGACAAACTGTGACAGTGCCAGCGTCTGTCCCTTTTTTCTGTCCGTCAGGGGGAGGGCGTGGCATACCGAGGCCGGGTTTTACTGGAACTTACCACGAAACTGGTGGACAAGCCGGAGCAAAAAACTGAAGACATACCCTCAGATGATCTTTTGGTGGTGGAGGTGAGAGATTAGGACCTGATTCCAGATAGAAAGATGGATAATTAGACAGATACACTGATCCCTCTTTTCACCGCCCCTCGCCATCATGCAGAAGTTTCTCAGGAAGAGGAAGTTCTCGCTCTTCGTTGCATTTTACTCGGCCACGCTCCTCCAGGACGTCGACGACGCCATCCAGTTTGAAGTCAGCATCGGCAACTACGGCAACAAGTTCGACTACACCTGCCTTCCTCTGGCCTCCACTACTCAGTTTAGCAGGGCAGTGTTTGACGGTGAGTCAGAGGTCAAAGGTCAGGCTGGAACCGGTGTGACATTCAGAAGGATAATATTCAAAATATAACTTTATGTACTAATATAAGAAAATTTTAACATTTTCAAGATCCCGAGGTGTCAAAAAATGGTTGCCACTACAGACACGTACTAAAGCCTGCGGTGATGCACTTGGCACCCCAGTGTAGTTGGCGTACGTTAAAAGTTTTTGCCATCCAGACGAGTGTAGTCAACTTCTCATTTGAAACTTTGTTTTCCTCAGTTTTCACTTGCTGGCTAGGTATAGCCATGAAAACCATCAATGCTAAACATATTACACTTACCCCGTGTGTATAAATATGACGCCTTTGCAATCTTCCATATGAGACAGATTAAGATGCCAATACACACCTTATGTTTATTTGACACTCTGGGAACTAAAAAAGGACTGAAATCATGAGCTGTTGGGTAGTTTATGTCTGCTGTACACCTAAATGTGTGTGCAGAAAAGCAAGAGAAATGTTCAAATGTAACAAAGTGGTACACTTGAGCAGTAAATGAGTGAAAATAATAAAAACAATTACGCATAAATAAATGATATACAGCATATGTAGCGAACAAAGAACTATGTTTCAGGTAGTATGTATTAGTTCTCAAATCATAAAGTCAAATATAGTTTACAGAGGATGATTGGTGTTCAATGATCAGTATCAGATTTCGATGGATCTGCAGTTCAGATGATTAAAAATGTGTATTTTTATAACGCAGATGAATTTAATGCAGATTGTGATTTAAAAACTGATTTAATTGTTTTTACAGCACTGTCTCTATTCTTACTGCGTGTGTGTGTGTGTGTGTGTGTGTGTGTGTGTGTGTGTGTGTGTGTGTGTGTGTATATGTTTCAGG
>NW_005187678.1:594720-601973 GCF_000239375.1 Pundamilia nyererei | reverse complement strand
GGTTGTTAAATTTGTATGCTGAGCTTTAACTGAGTGAACGGGTTTGTCTGTCCAGGAGGCGAACCTGCAGAGGGTGCAGCTGGCAGTAAAGGCTGGCGGCGATCTGGAGGAGGTGGAGCTCAGAGTGGTGGAGTTGTTGGACCAGCTTATCAGTGACTGCAGGTAAACTCAGTGTTATTTAAACTTATTGTGATCCACTTATTCCCGAGTGTTCATGTGTGCTTCATTTCAGGGAGGGAAATCCAGGGAAGTTTTTATTTGTTAATGTGTCGTTAAGACTTTGCTGGAAAAAATAGTTAAATTCCTTTAACGACAGATTTTTGCTGGTTAAATTATAGAGTAATTAAAATGATCTCTATCCAGGGAACTGACTCAGTTTAAGTGAGTTCATGTAGCTGCATCAGCCTCAATACATAATATTGAGCTAAGCAGCAATCATCTCTGGAGCATTAAAAGTACATTAATTATTTTTTGTGACAATAATCTTTGTTCTTTGTTTAAAAAAAGGATATTTATCAACCAGCACGTGCTGCACACATCATTAGCCCCGCGACTTCTCACTGGTGAACTCTTCATTTCCTGCCATGTTTGCTTCCCGTCTTTTTTGCTCTCTTTTCCCAGTGATGAGCTGCCCTCACTCGATCAGTGGCAGTGTGCAACGCCTCTGGATCGCTCGCTGAGGCACGTTCGTACCCTCCACTTGCAGCAGATCGCTGCGGCGGCGCTGGCTCTCAAACACGGCCCGGAGACTGAGCTCTCCACGATGCTGGAGCAGGCTGAGGACTGGGCCAACAGGCTGAGGACCATGACTGAAGAGGTGCGTTTAAATAAACTGCTACAGTTTGAGTCAGAAGCTCTTGATATCTGGTGGGTGAAAGTGAGCACAGGAAATAAAAATAAATAAATTGAGTCATTTTTAAGCAAACGTCATATAAGTTTTCTCCTTTTTTTGGACTTCCTATAATGAATTCAAGTATTAATTTTAAATGTTATTCAAGGTGATGAGCTTTGGAAAAAAACAAGCTGACCAACCATTTCCTCTCTGAAAGTTTATCTGGCCTAGAGATGGATGCATAGACACATTCCATGAACTATTATTCATTTAAATTATCCTTTAATGAGAAAACCAGTTACCACTAATTTCTCTGTCTCTTCCTTTACGTCAATCTTCCAGCCCCAGAACAGCCTTCCAGACATCGTGATATGGATGTTGCAGGGTGACCGCAGGGTAGCGTACCACCGCATCCCAGCACACACCGTCATCTTCTCCCAGCAGCACTGTGGGAAACACTGCGGTCAGCTGCAGACTGTCTTTCTTAAGGTGCACACTCACAGTCGACTAACATCAGAGGACATTACACCTCTTACGTTAATCAGCTTCTTGATACAAAGTGTGACTCACCGTTTGTATGTGTTTGCTGTGCAGTGTCCACAGGGCAGTGGAGGAGAAGCCAAACTTCCCGGTCAGTTGAGGGTTAAAGTTTGGTTTGGATTGGCTGCTGATGTCAAACACTTCAATGAATATGCTGAAGGAAAACTGTCTGTCTTTGCCGAGGCGGTAAGAAGTCGACAGAACTAGAATGAAGTCTCAAAAAGAAGTCTTTAAATATTAGCAATGATCCCAGCCTGCCTCTTTCTCTCTGTCTGTAGTATGAGAACCAGACACGGCTCGCCCTGGTGGGCAGCTGGGGAACTACAGGTTTAACCTACCCCAAGTATAGCGACATCACCGGGAGAGTTAAATTGCCCAAAGAGAGTTTCAAACCCTCGCCCGGCTGGTCCTGGGCTGGAGACTGGTACATCAGCCCCGAGAGGACGTGAGTCTGTGCCTTTTAACCTTTCGCACTCTCATTATTCTGTGATTAACAGTTTAAAACTCTGGGCTTTGTTGTGTGCTGAAGCTGTTGGAAAGAACATGGGAATTTTGTGGCTTTAACTGATTTTTTTTGGAGGCACATTTTTAGGTTTAATTTATCCACTAAGATTAACATATTTGCTCCAGATATCAACAAATGGACAGGCTGGAACCCATCAGTCAGTTTTATACATTAAGATGAGACACTTATACATGTTAGGAAATATATATATTTACAACACTTATGTATTTAGTCTGTGGATTTACTTATTTTCACAGGTGCAGCCCTGAACTTTTCTAGACATTATAATATATAAACGGACTGAACCAGACTATTTCCTGGTGTATGCTACACATGTGAAAGGAAAGCTATGGCAAATATCTTGATGTGATTCTTTCCAAAATTTTCAGAGGCTCTCTTGTGAAATTTATATAATTATCTTGAATCGAAGCAGGGTCAAAAGTATACATACAGACTCAAATATACGTACAGTTGCCTAAATCTTTGATTAAGTGGCGCTAAAGGTTCTGGCTGAAGGTCTTAACCTGACAACTTCAAGGTCTATTAAATGCCTCAAGGAGAAAGGTTTTATGATGAGACGAGACAAAAATTGAGCTATTTGGCCACAATGATAAGAGGGATATTGGAGGACTAGAACATTGCATCAGTTGTCAAGCATGGTGGTGGTGCATCATGCTCTGTGGCTGTTTTGCTTCCAGCGGTACTGCTACATTGCACAAAGTGGGTGGAATAATGAAGGGAGAGAACTACCTCCAAATTCTTCAACTTCACCTCAAATCAACAGTTTGTTGGTTGAAACGTGAACACAGTTGGGTGTTCCAACAAACCAGTGATCCCAAACATGCTTCAAAGCTGCGTCTGGAATGGATGAAGCAATCTCATGTTAAGCTTCTGGAATTGCCGTCCCCATAGCCTGACCTCAACCCTATTGAATATTTTTGGAGTTAGCTTAAAAGTTGGGTCCATGTCAGGAAAGCAACCAGTTTAAATGAACTCTACAGTTTCTGCCAAGAAAAGTATCCAAATATTCAACCAGAATTGTGCCAGAAGCTTGTTGACGGCTAACAAAAACATCTGGTTGTGCTAATGAACATTTAACTAAATATTAGAGTGTGTGGGGGGTAAATCTGTATACTTTTGACCATGTGTAGATTAGAGAAATCCAAAATTAGAAGTCCAAAATTACCCCAACATTCATGCCTCCGATGATGGATGTAAGCTTCTGACCACAACTGTAGTTGTTTAGCAGTGAGTTAAATGTGGCAAATGAAAATATTTAAAAATGAAGGTCATTTGTAAATGAATGTGTATGTATCTGTTGCTTTGTGCTGTTAATACTTCAGACTCCTGTTTGATGTGGATGCCGGTCACATGACCTTCACAGAGGAAGTGTTTGAAAACCAGATGAGGCTACCAGGTGGCCAGTGGATCGGCATGCAGGAAGGATACACGGATGTGGTATGTGTAAGTGCTTATGTAACATATTTTGGCTTCAGTCATCGCAGTAAATCTAAGCAAGTGTGTCTTTGTCAGAACGGGGAGAAGGCGGTGCCAAAGGACGAGATTGAGTGTCCACCAGGTTGGGTATGGGAGGAGGTGGAGTGGAGTGAGGATCTCAACAGGGCTGTGGATGATCAAGGTACACACAGGCACACAATAATACCACTTTCAACAATAGAGAGTAAATTAAAACTAATAAGTCCTTTTCTGTGTGTTCAGGCTGGGAGTACGGCATCACCATTCCCCCAGACCGGCGTCCCAAGTCGTGGGTGCCGGCAGAGAAGATGTACCACACCAACCGACGGAGACGATGGATACGGATGAGGCGACGAGACCAGCAGAAGATGGACGCTCTGAGAAAGGTAGCAGAAGAGAAGGAAATGAGTTTGAACAAAATATACTTCATTCACTGTTTTTTCTGACATATTAAATATCGGCGCTTCAACAAAGCCAAAAGCAGGACAAATGAGTCTGCAATGAACAAAGCGGTGACACTTTATAACAAGGGCATGATAAACACAGTTTCAATGTGTGTATTTGCATAACTTTGGGTGTTTTCAGGAAAAGAGATGCAAAATATACTGTAAGCAGTTTTAAGTTCAGCGTAATTTTATGGTAACTTTGCAACAAACCCAACACAATTTCTCCGTCTGACATCGGAAATAAACTGCCCATCGGAGCGTGGGCTGTATTATGTTGATGTACATGATGATGTTTTATTATTCACTCTGAGTCGTGGGCCATATTCTGAAGCATTACCAGCTAATTTTGAGGTGTTGCATGAATGATTGTCAAATAATCTCATAAATAATACATATTAGTCTCTGGAATTCTTAATCCTATTTCTTCATGCTGCATATTGTAAATTCCTCAAGTGTTTTTTTTGTTTGTTTTCTAGGAAGAAATTAAGAAGAAATTATGTTCTTTACTTTTCTCACTTTGGGATTATGATACATTCTGTAACACAGAAGATATCCTACTTTACATCCCATTCTTTTTAGGTCACGGATCCGTGTATCCCCATCTCCATCATGTCTGCCCATCCTAAGAAATCCGGTGATGTGAAGAAGGCAACCATGATAATAGTCAGAGGAACATTAAAGTCTTAAAGTTTCCATCAGTTTGATGGCTTATTTTATTCCACACACTGTATGTTTTATTTTATTTATTTATTTTTTTTGTTTATCTTTTGAGAAGATATCTTTGACCAAAATATCATGTCAGTAAGGATTTGCTGGCCTGATTTGATGTATAAAGAAAGGAGCTGATGAAGACAAGTGAAAAAATGATGTTAGTCAAAAATGTAGATTAATAGATTTTCCTAAATTGAATTTTAAAATAAAAATGAAATTACAAAATTAAGTCATGAACAGCTGACGTTCCCCATAGTAACCACTAGATGGTGGCCAAGCTCCACAAATGAATTTAGGAAAGTTTGCTTTCTGCCCTCATGTTTTTATTTTTGGGGAAAATGAAAAGCTGATTTAAGTTTATGTTCGTGTTCACAGCAGCGTCCAGACGAGGCGGAGAGGGAGGGCTGGGAGTACGCCTCGCTTTTTGGCTGGAGGTTCCACCTCAAGCCCAGGAAGACGGACAGCTTCAGGAGGCGCAGGTGGAGGCGCCGCATGGAGCCGCTGGAGAAGACAGGACCGGCAGCCATTTTTGCCCTTGAGTGTTCTCTGGTGAGGAAGTGCCCCAAATTATGTAGACACCTAAACAATATATAACCCAGGTGTTTTGATTTCACATGTTCAAAACTGCTAATCCTCCTCTGAAAAGTCCTACCCTGAATTTTTGATGGCTGCCTGACAGGAACTATCAGGTGAGTTTTGGATGGTCTCACCTGTGGGACTTCTTTCAGGATTTTTCTCTTAGGAAAAATGAAGTGTCTGGACTAGGTTCTCCTGAAAACATTTGATTGGTTAAACTCTTTAAGGTCAGCCACACAAGTGCCATTTTTAAGAAACAAAGACAACGTCACACAGACCAAATGAGTAGAAACAGACCAATGAGGCGCAGGCTGAGACCTGAAGTGAGCTAGAAAGAAAAAACAAAGTGGCCATCACCCAGACCTGAAGAGCCAATACAGAATGAATACTCGCACAAGACTGGAGATCCAGGGGTCAAACCTCCAGTCTCCTGATTAGCACATGACCTGCTCCACCTCCTGCTGCAAAATCAAGTTCATCCAGTCCAAATTCTGGGTAATTTATCCCTTAATTGGCCTGGGTTTGTGCTTTATCACTGGTATTTGGCGACATACTTGAAGATGGGCTTAAGTGGACAAAATCATCAAAAATGGTACAGATTAAATAAAAAAAGTGATTTGCCCTGTCATTATTTGTACAGTAAAAGTAACACAGTCTTTTATTTTGAAGGCCACACAGAAAGAAAGTGCTTGTAAAAGGTTTTGTTTCTGTTCTGCTCCTCTCCTCCGACCCTTCCTCCACAGAGCAGTATAGAGGACAAGAATGAAGACAAGTCAGTTACGACCACGTTTGGAGTCAACAGGCCTACCATTTCCTGTTTCTTTGAGCGTAAGGCAGCTTCCTTTTTCCTCCCTTTCTTTCCCGTCCCTGTTTTTGTGTGTATAATGATGTGTGTACATATCTGTGTCTGTGTGTGCATTTGTATATATGCAGGTGGCACTCGATACCATCTGCGCTGCTATCTGTACCAAGCCAGAGACCTGCTGCCCATGGACAAAGACAGCTTCTCAGGTACTGAAGACAATGTTGGAACTGCTGCATCATCTGGCAGCCAAAGTTGACCCCAAATCATTTTTTCCAGCAGTTTTGATGATTTTACTTTGTTAGACACCTTTAATGTTGTTTTCCCCCTTTATTCCAATCCAGACGCCAAATTACCGTTTATTCACTGTTTATTACATAAGATGGATTTTCTTGCGTCCCTCCAGGAAGAAATTAGGGTTGTGGTGATTATCGGAGTGTTATGTTTACATATACAGGGCAAAAGTTAAAGGAAGTAAAAGTGATGGTGCTTTTAAAAACATACAAAGTGCAAAATTATCCCAAACTGCATTATCTGTAGGATGCCTTCATCTTTCTGTGTCTTAGAAATAGATTTTTCCTGACTCTGGGTGCATAAACACACAAAGACAGAACATGGCCTGCAGCTGCAAATATAACTACAACATGAAGCAAAACCTGGAACAATGAATCTCCATCTGTGAATAGGATCGAAAGATCAAAACACAAGGATAGTTACAACAATGCACAACTAAAGAAAAAAAACTAAATTGTGTCCAAGGCCATGACAGGCTCATTGTTGAGGGAGGGTGGATTGTTTCCACTCACTTGCTACTTCATATCAAGTAGCAGCCCGTTTCTGCCACTAAAAAAGACAAAACAACAAGTATCCATAACTCGAAATTTCGAGTTATTTTCTCGAAATTTTTAGTTAAGTCGAAATTTCGAGATCCTTTTTTTCTTTTTTCTTTTTTTTTGTGGCGGAAACGAGCTTCCATACTAAGAGAGAGAATAATAAACTTGCATTTAACATGTCTCTGCTGCCCCCATGTGGCCGAAAACATATGTTCATAAGTTAAAACATCACTATTGACAAGTGTCTTTTCACGCTTTGTCATTGCTAACAATCCTTTGACTTTTCAAATAAATAAATAAAGTCTTTAAATGCACCGCAGCAGGCGAACCTTACGGGACATGAAGAAAAAGAAGCTTTGATATGAAGCACCGAGTTGTGTATGTGCAGCTGGTGTTACTGCACTGCAGAGGGAAGCAGCGCAGAAAACAGGCGCACAGAATGAGAGAGCAAAGCACACGCACAAAACAACATGTTTTTCTTCCATTCAGAGAGGTCACGGTAACTGCGACTGCTGCGAGCCTGTGTTAATCA
>NW_005187678.1:593247-594366 GCF_000239375.1 Pundamilia nyererei | reverse complement strand
TCTTGTTTTCTTTTTCCTTCTGTCTGTTGTCTTTTTCTCTGATTGCCTTTCATCTTTTGTCTGTGTTTCTTTCTGCTTTTCCTGCACATCTGTCTTTTTAAGCTTCTCTTTATAGTTCCCCGTTTGCCCTTTGCCGTCTGCCTCTGTTTGTTTGCTTCTTTCAACCTGCTGAAGCAATGATCTTACCAGGGCAAGAAACTGCTTGCTGACGAAGCAACTAGTGGAGCAATCAGCTGATGAAGTGTTTCTTCTCTTTACATGTTTGGTTTACTTCCTGCTTTGATTTAAGCTTTGTGCTCACAAAAGCCACAAAGAGGCGAGACTATTTTCTCTTAATAGTTTAACTTCTTGAGGTAAAAAAAAAGCCCTGACGATCCCTTAAACTGCAGTTCCTCAAATGACCACTTGAAGCTGTATTCAAACTAGAGTCCATTCCCATGTTCTCATGTTAAAATGACGTAACTCTTTCCCCCGTAGAGACAATATTTGATGACTTTGGAATTTAAGAACTTGTTTGATTAGATTCTTGGTAGCCCAAGTAGGCTGTACAGGCCTCACTAACGTCTAATACACCCAGGTACTTTATAGAAAGTGCTATGCACTGTGCTCACCACTATTTCTATCAAGCTGGCTGTACTTTGTTATTTTTTGCGGTCATTCATGGCCATACTGTACGCAGAAGATGGGGACAAAAGTTAAACATTGCAGGTTTAACTGCCGCGAAGCTCTTTAGTATTTTATTCTGACAGAGTGTCTTTTGTAAGGATCTATGTTCCCTCAAAAAGCAGAAATAAAGTCATGAAGAATGCTTGTGTGGCTTGATTCCACTGATTCCCCTTTCTGGATTTTTTTCATCATTCTTCCTTTAAACTGTATCTAATCTTGGATCAAAATCTCCACATTTAGAGATAATGCTCTTTTCCTCCTGTCCTCTCCTCCCTCCTTTTCTCTTTCTTTCCATCCTCCCTCCTCTCCTCTTTCTCTTTTCCCAGTCTTCGTTTGCTTATGTCCCTCTGTGGCTCCCACCGGGGTCCTGACTACTGCCGCTTCCCCTCTACACAAACATATACACACACACTCTCACTAAAAACACACAAGCACAGACTTACATAACCCCCC
>NW_005187678.1:572186-593046 GCF_000239375.1 Pundamilia nyererei | reverse complement strand
GTGTGTGTGTGTGTGTGTGTGTGTGTGTGTGTGTGTTTAACATGGAGGAGAGCCGTTTTAACCTGGAATAACAAACTTCCCAGAGCGGCGTTCCCAGCCCTCTGTCTCGAGCTTGGCATTCCCAAGCTGCTGATGTCACTGTGCAGGACGCCAGGACAGTTTGGACATAATCGTGCATAAGTTTGTACTGCTATACTTGCGAGGACCGTCTTTAAAAACTCACTCAGCATCTTCAATAATAACCTTGCTCTCTGCTTTGCAAATTAGGGCGGCAAAAGCTCGTAAGCAGCTTCCAAAACCTTCGCCCAGAAGATGTTGCAACCATTTAATTTTCCTTTTGTTTTCTTTTTTTTGGGAGTGACCAAAATGAGACCCAGTGTGAAAAACAGAAACTACCCTTTCTGCTTATACATGTTTGGTCTCTCTGAGAAGTTGCATTATATTTCATTCTTTCTAATTTGCAAGTGACAAATCTTCTCATTAATGCATCACTAAGGGCCAGCTTCTTGAAACTCTTCAGTATCCATCAAGCTAGATGTAATAGTTCACCCATCTCCTAAACCCCACTAGTACGACCTCTGTAGACGATGCAGGGTCTGGAGATGACTCTGTTTCACTGGGCCTGTGGGTTGGATACAATTCACTGGGACTCCTTTAAGGCTCTGGATGTTGAGGGGCTGCCCTGGTTGACACTCCTCTGCAGCATTGGTGAAGTTCTGGGTAGGCCTGTCTGGATTAGCAGATTATAGTGGTGGTGGTGGTAACTTTTTAAAGGAAAAGGACCTGAGCTTATGTTCCAACTCCAGGAGGATAATACTCCTTATCCTTCCTGTGAAGGTCCACAGTGGGAGGAAATGGCTGGAAGAGGGCGCTATGGGCTTCCCTTCTAAAATGGGTATTCTCTTGGACCCTGATAAGTGGATGGATGGAACTGTCGTGCAAAAAATCCTTTTAATAATCCAGTCTAATACATCAATAACATTATATCTTCCATAGGTAAAGGAAACCCTATAGGTTGAGTAAACAAATATTGAGCCATTAAAAAATAAATGACCTCACTCTGCCAAACGTCCGGACCTCGAGTCATATGTACTCTCACAAAGTTTAAACTAGCGAAAAGAAAGGCTCACAGTGTTTTTCTCTCCCCAGACCCCTACGCGATCGTATCCTTCCTCCACCAATCCCAGAAGACGGTGACGGTGCGAAACACTCTCAATCCCACCTGGGACCAGACTCTCATCTTCTATGAAGTGGAGATTTTTGGCGACTCCGAGGTCACGATGGCCAGCCCCCCCAATATTATAGTGGAACTCTACGATCAGGACACATACGTGAGTGTTTAAATCTCATGAAAGCTATTTAGAGGTCTTTGAACATCTGTTTGTTTTTCTATGTTGCTAAAACATGGATGTAACATGTATGTCTATGTTGTGTTTTCATTCTTCAGGGAGCTGATGAGTTCATGGGTCGCTGCGTGTGCCAGCCCTCACTGACTCGGTCGCCACGCCTGGCCTGGTTCCCAATTCGCAGAGGGGACAAGAATGCTGGCGAGCTGCTGGCTGCCTTTGAGCTTATACGCAGAGAAAAGGTCAGAGGTCAACTTGACACTTTCACCTACTGGTCTTTTTCCTTCTTGTCATATTCAAAGTTTTTAAAAAGGCATGTGGTTCTGATATGGATGCTTTAGTCTTTGAGGATGAGTCTTGATTTCACTGTTATTCCAACAGCCGTCACTTCACCATATTCCAGGTCAAGAGGTACGTTTATCTCCATTTTTTCCCATTCCTTCTTGAATTTTTGTCTTTTCCATTTAACTTTGAAATATAACTCATGTCGTATCACCTACAGGGAGATTTCCTGACTTCCACCCACATCTTAGATGAGGTAAAACCACACCAAGTATTGTACCGTTTTTCTCTAAATTTAAATGTTTGACAGTAAACACGACTGATATGAGACTATCACACAGTCTAGGAGAGTCAAAGAGTAAATATTCATAAAAAAAATTTAAACAACTTGTTTTTTTTCCCCATTTTTGATTTTTGTTAGGAAAAGTCTCAAAGTAAGCAAACTGGCTAAATCATAACAATTTATTATGAAGTCCTTTCTTCAGTTTTTCTTTCTGCTGCTTTCTTCATAAACTGTATGTAAAAGATAGAAGGGGACACAGTGATGTTCTATTTTGAAGCCACAACTTTAACATTTTTTGTAATTCCCTGATCGAGGATCGGATCAAACGTAACTTGTCGGTCACAAAGCTACTACACCATGAACAATACGGTGCTTTATGACCTATTTTACTGTAATTGGGAGCCATAATTGACAAAAGCATCTTGAAACTGGAGATCATAAAATAAGCAAGTGACATCAAAGGCAAATAAAAATTAACGCTAATTTCTGCAGTTCCTCCAGTAGCCAGATTCATAGAACTTCTGCATTTGTCTTCACTTCAGCTTTATGCGTCTTGTATGCAGTATACAGCTTGTCTTCCAGTCGTATCAAAAACACCCCACATGTTGCAGTATATTTGTGCAGTTACAGCTCTTTTCATTTATCTTTTGTGCTGAATTATTTTCTTTTTTCTTCATTCTGGCTTCTTCAGCTGATGTTTCCAGGATTCCTCTCTGAAAACCTGCAGCAATGGGTACAATATAGAAACACAAAGTCAAATCCATCCATGGTCATCCCATTTGATGTCTCTGTCCATTTACTGCATACGCTGATAATTTTATCTCACGTGCATGTTAAAAGCCATCCCCTTTTTCTAAAACTTGAAATGTTTATTTACTCATTTTTGATCAGCAGTAATCTAACACTGTGTGGTTTTTACACGTGGTTTGTTGTATGTTGTATGCAGATGTGTATGGAAGTCCAAAGACAGCATGCATGCAGACTTTAAATCATTTTTACATTTTTTATAGGAGCTCAAGAAAGTTTCACTTTCAGAAGATTCCAGATTAAATTTTATCATTAGTGAGTACAGTTAATTATTTTGTGATCACAGAAAGAAAGAGAACATTATATCATAATCAGATAATGTTTCTGTTTATATAATTACACCTTTTTGGGAAAATGTACTGAAGCTCAGAAGGAGAAATGTTTACCGATGTTGTCTTTGGTCTTCTACAGATTCTTGTAGGTGCAAAAATATTTTGCCTCTTATGCATTTTAATCGCATCTTAATTTTACATATATTTGGATTATGTGGTTTATAAATTTACAATGTAGGAAATTTAATGTGATGCATATTTTTATATTTTTCAGTCAAACTTAAAATTGACAAACACAATGAGTTTCAAATACATTCAATGTGTTTTATATGATTTTAGGATTAACATGCTTGTTGGGTCTTCTACATTACTTTTGTATTCAAAATATTTAATCCAAATAAATGTTAAATTTACATGTTTTAAAATACATAACAGGCTGCTTGTTGTAAAGTACTATTTTGTGCTTTTTAAAGTGTTTTTTTTATGTTAAATGTTATTACATTTGTGTGGTATTAACACTCCAAAACAAAATTGATATACTCATCCTAAACATTGTCATTTAACATTTCTTCATGTTTGTTGCCATAGAACAATTCACCTGGCAGTAAATAGCACGGCAAGCTGTTTAAATCATTGTTGTGCATTCATGTGCTGCTTGGATGGTCCCGACCTGGGAAATTCCTCTTCAGAATTTGATGTGTTCTTAAATTTGAATTTGGAAACAGCAAAAACACTACAGAGATTAAAGACTTGTTATCCAGCTAATAAATGTGTTTTCTGCCTAATCTACATTATTGCTCATGGACTGCTTTAAACAGTGACAATGTCATATGGTAAATAAATAAATGGTAAATGGCCTGTATTTATATAGCGCTTTACTTAGTCCCTAAGGACCCCAAAGCGCTTTACATATCCAGTCATCCACCCATTCACACACACATTCACACACTGGTCATATCACCTTCTTGATTAAACGTTAGCCATATAAGTCAATTGATTCAAAGTTTCTTACCTTAAACCAAACCTTTACCAGATTTTTGTGTAATTTCAAGTCACTAAAGTCACCCCAAAAAAGGGGATTTTCCTAGTCGGGGAGTCATTTCTCAGATGATTCCAATACTCCATGAATGTGCAAATTCTCATTGGTCACTTGTTGATGACCTGCTACTTTCCTGCATCCATATTCACAGCCGGAGGAGTCAGACCTTCCCTACCCACCGCCTCAGAGAGAGCCAAATGTCTTCATGATTCCTCAGGGAATCAAACCTGTTCTGCAGAGAACCGCCATCGAGGTATCACTAATTATCTGCTTTAACTTTTCTTTTTCATTATCACCACCTTCCTGGGTGCTGAGAAACAGTGAAAATGATCATAGTCTTCTGATTCCTGGACCTGATTCTCTATTGTGTTATGTGTGTCTTAATTATAGATGACTTTAGCTTTATTAGTTCCCTTTAGCCTTCCCTTGCTGTTCCCTCAGGCTTGTCTTTGTGTTGGTCTTGTCTGTCATGGTCCTTAGTTTAGTTGTGTTACGTTGATCTAATATTGCTGTTCTGCTGTGTCTCTCTTCCTGTTTTATTTTGGTACATGTTGAACTCTGTGTCCTGTGTTGGGTTTGACATCCTGTGTCTTGTTATCCATGATTTGTTTCCACTGTGTCTCCCACCTGTTTACCCCTCGCCTCATTACCATGTGTATAAATTGCCTTGCCTTATCCTTTGTTGTATCATCCTGTTTCCTATTTCTTGCCATCCCTGTTTGTAGCGTCACAAGTTCCTGCTTTTCCTGCTGGATTTTTGGTTTGCCTTAAAGAAAGCTTGGTTTCATTTAATGCTTCTCTATGAGTCTGGATCTGGCGTCCTCTTCAGTCATTATATATGATAAAAATCTGTTCAACTGAGAGTTTCTGTTGTTTTTCAGTATTAATATCTTTATAATTTAAACTCAAAGAAACTTAAAGGATCTTCATTTTGTTTGTTTTTTTTAAATTTTGAATATCTATAAGCAGTTTGATAGATTTAATTATTACAAGTCTAAAAATGACAACACCAACACCACTCTTTCTGTGTCATCCTGACAGATTTTAGCATGGGGCGTCCGGAACCTGAAGAGCTTCCAGCTGGCCAGCGTTACCTCCCCCAGCCTGCAGGTGGAGTGTGGAGGCAGCATGGTCCAGAGCTGCGTCATCCGCAGTGTGAAGAAGAAGCCTAACTTTGACATTAATACGCTTCTCCTTGATGTGGTGAGCTATGCTGTACTAGACTTAAACACACAGAGTAATCAGTGCCCACAGCTTCCATGTTAAGGACAGCTCTGCTGTGGTTTGTGTTACTCATTTATCTTCATCAGTCAAACCACAATAATGGCAGAATAGAGAAATTCCTTCTCTTTTTCCAAGAAAATTATAGGTTTCCTTGTGTGCTGCAGCAGATTTTTAAAAATTTATTTTTAGAAAAGTGAATGTTTCTTCAGATAAGAGTTAATTATCTTCCATGGCTATTAGCATAGGCATTAATGTACCATAAATGCAGGGTGGATATGCTTGCCATGGGTATGGTGGAGGGTACAGATGCTTACTGGATGTTCTTAAAGTGGATGTCACTGTAGTACAAGGTCAATAGTAAGCTGAGTTTGATGTTTAGTAAATCAGGGATAATACCTTTAACATCGATGTAGTTTTCTTTGGATAAACCAATTCATCATATTTTCCACCACTGAAGAGGCAGACATTTCCACCTTGTTCAGGGATCCTAGGAATAAATAAAATATGTAGAAGTTTTATATTTGTTAAGACTTTGTGATTGTGTAATGAAGTTATGGTCACATTTGCACATGAATCTGCAAGTAAGTACATAAAAGGGCACAAATTGCTAACCAGCTGACACTGGTAATATCAGGGGTGTCTCACACATAATGCATTATCTGACATGTAGTTCAGTTATGGGTTATCAGGTTTTACTAATAGGGTCATCCCATCTCAAGTGTTAGCTAGTGGTTATTTGGGTGGTGTTAATTAGCCTCTGCACGGCCTTCTTGTTCTCAGTCTTGGTCCCTGTGTACCAAACGGCCAGCACGCTCTCCACTGAGGAGCAGTAGAAAGCCGGCAGGGAGAAAGTGCAGCCGCTGCTGCTCTTTCTTTACCAGGGCGTTGGTGTTGTGGGTCCAAGTGAGATCAGCGAAGATGTCGGTGCCCAGATACCTGAAGGTGGAGACAGATTCCACCCGTTCTCCATTTATAATGAGAGGGGAGTGGACCTGTCTGTGCCTCCCAAGTCCATTATGAGTTATTTTGTTTTAAGGAGGTTCAACATCCGGTTATTTTCTGAGCACCCGCAGGGCAAGTTCTCTACCTCTACCCTATATGCTGTCTATCTATATGCATTTTTTTTAAAATAAAACTTTATTTGGGCAGTTGTTGTAGCTTGAGAGTTATGTTTGGGGTCTTGTATCAGGCTACCAATGTGAAGACTACAAGACTACTCACATGAAATTGGCTTCTGACATCTTTTCATCTCTCTTGTTTCACTAAATTTATTTCCATGTATAAGTGGGAGCCAAAAGTGAGCTAAAATGCCTTGTAAGGCTGAGAGGAATTGCAGAGTTGAATATAGTGGGCTATTATGAAAGAACACAAGTTATAGCAGGTTAAAAAAAGGTTGTATGGTCGCTAAAAACCCAACTGCATGCACGTCGACGCCTGCGTTCCCCTCGCTGTCACTCTGCAAAGAGCGTTTTTTAATTCACTCATTTATTTTAATCAGAGCAGCCGCAATCTTCAGAGCAGGGAATCGTACCAGTCGTTACTTATCCTTCGAATGTAACACTGTCCTCTGAGAATATGTTTCCACTGAGTTTACATTGGTGCCATTGAATTCCACCTAAGTGTTTTCTTATGAAAACCTAAACTGAAATATGGAAATATTAAACACATTTTCCTAACAGCGGCTCCAAACAGGCTAGAGAGTTTAACAATATTAAGGTCTGAAGTTGATCACCTCCGTGTTTTATTATGACAGCTATAACTGGCGTATGGAAATATTCACTTTTTTCCCCTTAAATGCAGATCCTTGCTTTGACTCCTGCAGTTTAATGTTAACAAGATTAAGGTCCTGTTTTGACCACCGCACGAGTGTGACAGCCTCAATCGGACTGTGGAAATGTGCACATTTCTTTTCCCCTTAAATTTAGCCCCTGAACCAATTCCAAGCATTTAATGTTAACAATATTAAGGCCTTAAGATGAATGCGTAAGTGTTTTCTTATGCCACGGGAGCAAAAGAAAATGTCATGGGCATAGTTTTCTTAAATATTTCTCTTTGAAGTGTCTAACCACCTAATGTTAGCTCTCTCAGTTTATTGTGTGAGTTTAGCATCATCAGCCTCACTTAAGCCTTTCTTAAAGCCAGAGAGGTCAAACAGATTACAGTTGCCAGCCCATTGTTTATTTACCTTTGAGTGAGTTTGGATAAATGAGGTTGTGTTGCCATATTGTCTTCAGATGTAGCTGCTGTAAATGTTTTGAGGGTTTCATTATGCAGCTGGTTCTTTGAGATTCTTCTTCTGCAGCTCTCTGTAAAAGTCAGAGGGATTGAGGGAACTCGAGCCAGTTGAATTTTATTTAAGTATATAGCTGTTGCAGAAGCTCTGCCAGCTGCAGCACCTACAGTATCAGCATCAAGAGGGAGAACATGCCTGGCAGGTCAAGTGATGGTCTGCTTGTCTTCTAAAGCCTGCAGACGTACAACCCAATGAAGGTTGCAAACTTAAAGGGGGCAGACGTTCTGGACCAAAAGTCAGATCTTATACAGGAAATCGCAAGAGAGGATTGTATAGATTTCACTAAATATGTTGCTACATGTCATTTAAATCTAAATTGAATCCTCTTTAATAGAAGATCATGATGACTGTATGAAAACAGGAAGATAAAATGCTCAGTGTTGATCAGATTTGTGGTTGTTTAGTAACTTTCTAATTGTTTTATTGGGCTGTGGCAGATATAAGTTGTTCCTTCTGCTCTAGTTAAGTCAGCTGTGAGTAATTCTGGAAAGGTTTGATTAGATTTTTTCCATAAACTCACATGAATAAGGTCCATTCTTGGTTTTTGTTTTTTCTTTGCGGTTATTTGTTTGTTTGTTTAAAGAGAATGGGCTTCATACGCTGATATGTGCATAGAACAAAATAAAAGCACATGGAATGTGATGTTCCTACCACTGTGCAGCCATAAAAGCCGACAACAGTAAAATAACAGGAGAAACACTATTGAGGAGGAAGCCTGAAAAAAAGCACAGCTTCCCAAAGTGTTTGCACAGGAGTACCTTTAGTTTAAAATAAATACATAATTATAATAATAAATAAGAAAGGCTTAGGATGAAATATCATTTCATTGTTTTATTTTACAGAGCAAACTGTAGTCCTACAACGCAGTAACAGCCTTCATTTTGGACCTTCAGGGTCATCATTCCCAGAAGTTCACAACAGTCTGTTTTTGCAAAACACTGGTGTGAAAATCTCTAGTGTGCGATTAAGATTAATGGAGCCATATATAATGCAAGGAAGTGACACTTACATGACAGAACAAAATGGCATATACTGAAAAGGACAGAGTTTACCGCAACTTGTGTGTGTGTTTTTTTTAATCTTTTTTTTTTGTGTCACTTTACTTGCAAACCTTATATTAAAATCCTCAACTTATATGTTAACTCAAAGTCCCAAAAAGTTGATTCTTTTCATCTGGATGTCATATTTTTAGTGGGAGAAATGTTTCATTACTTTCAGTGACAACTGATCAATGGCCATCAGTACCATTCACAGAGTTGGGGAGTGGCTGCAATCACAGAATTGTAAGATTGTCAATGATCAGTGGTCATGACAATTTGCATATTAATCCAATGATCAAGAAACTGACCTCCCATCCTACTGTTCAATCAGTGGGCTAATTTCAGCGTTGTGCAAAGGTATTGTTGAAAGGTTTTGGGGGAACCTGCAGTCAGCTGAGACTAAAGAAGTCACTTGATTATGAGTGACGAAATGTTTCTCCAACTGAAAACCCCACGTCCAGATGAACAGAATCAACTTTTGGGGGATTTCCTTACCTGGATGATTGAGCATGCATCAAGACACTTTAACTCAAAGTGTTGTATGTACCCTGATTTCCATCACAAAGATGGTATCTGCACCTCTGCAGATTCAGCTATTTTTTTATCCTTTACATCTAAAAAGGTCCATTTAAGCCTTGATTGGTCATGCTTTGGTGACCAATCAGTTTTAGGCAATCAGCAGCCACAGCCAGTCAACATCATGCAGGCAGGTGGCATAACCAATTAGAAATAGACGTTAAGCAGCCAGACGCTTAAGTCCCTGTGTTTTCATCTTCCTCCATCTCACCACAGAGACTTCCCCAAGAGGAGCTCTACATGCCGCCAATTGTCATCAAAGTCATTGACAATCGTCAGTTTGGGAGGAAGCCGGTGGTTGGGCAGTGCACCATCCGCTCGCTGGAGGAGTACCGCTACAACCAAGAAGATGAGCAAGCTGTGGAGTTGGAGGGAGAGGAGGAAGGATGGAGATGTAAGGCACACAGCAGTGGAAAAAAATAGAGCAAAAATGATTAACACTGATGATAAATGTTAAGTGTCTTCTTTTCCTGTGTGTGTTGGCACGTGTAGGTGAGACGCCCCATTTAATTTCTGGGGAGGTTTTTATTGACATCGATGATGAGCAGCCGCTTGTGTCTGACCAGGTAAAAGAGCTTTTTGTATCAGCCAGTTGCCTAAACCTGCTCTGTGTACACAACACTGTACATTTATTGGCTAATTACTCTGTAGGTAATTACTGGTAATTAGTACTTTAAATAATTGCCACAAAACTGCCTTTAAAGCATCAAAAACACTTTTCTGTTCATCTCTAAATTTCCTCTCACTAACATAAGGATTCTCTGGCTGGGCTGTGACTTTCACCTTCCTGTTGAAATCCAAAATCTTTGACAAAAGAAAAGGAAAAAAAGAGCCTATCCAACAATATCACTCGAATGCAGATAAAATTGTTTATTTAGTAAAGGCTATTTTTCACATTGAGTTAAAACTGCCAAGGATAGTGGTGAGGAGGGAACCTATATACAGGACACAGCCCTATTAGGCTCATAGCAACAGGTCCCACTGTCTTACCCTTTCATTTTTTTTCTCTTTCTTCTTTCACCAGATAACTGGTCAAAGATTTTTGACATCCCAGTTTGAAGAACACACAAAGTCAATTACTAACAAAATGTAGTCTTTTTAAAGCATTTTTTTTAATATCCCCTCTTACCCCCCTCCTGGTCCACAGTCGTAAGTGGTTTCATTGTGTGTATTAGTGAATAGAAGATTGTATAGAATTAGACCGTGACATAATTTGGCTTTATTGGTTTGGCAGACCGCACGAGGTTCCGTTGAAGGGAGCAAACATAAATAATGCAGCGCTATAAATGCTAAACACACACTCGCAGACCGCAGCTATCGTTGTGTAATCATGTTTGAGGACTGAAGGGAGCTGGAAAGTTTCAGGAGGAATGCATTGTCATCAAACTGTGGTCCCCCCAAAAACTGCAAAAACGCAAAGTCATTATTATGTTTAAGATGTTTTTGTTGTTGTTGTTGTTGTTGTTGTTGTTGTTACATTTTCTAAAAATAGTGTTAGGAGGAGAAGAGTTACCAGTAGGCCCAACAATAAGTAAATACATGTAAAAGTGCTTTGCTGGGCTATTGATTATTAAGGTTATTATTATTATTATTATTATTATTATTATTATTATTATTAACTACTAATGGTACAAGAACATGTCTGGAACTGCTTCTGAACCAAACTGTAGTTTGTCAAAGGTGTTTTTTATATTTGCAGCATGCATAACCACACACAGCCAATATAAACTTTCCATTTTCAAGGTTCACCAGTAGAGTTTTGGTCTCTGATGTGATGGGTTTTTTATTCAGAGTCAGAACCAATTTGATTTGAATGACAAAATCAAAATCTAACCTGGGAGTTACTCAGATCCCAAGTTACTCGGAGAGGAACTTTGTATTAGTATCTTGCCCAATGTTATTTGGCATGACGGGGACAGAACCACCAACCTTCCAGTTAGTAGATGACCTGCTCTACCACCAGAGCTACAGCTACCCCACATGTAAACAAAAAATGAATTCAGTTGAATTTAATGACTTGAAGCAATGGATGAGGTCTAGCAGACACTGATTGGCTCCAGCTGCCTGCATTGGCACATTTGTCACTCACACAGGGAGCGATTCACTTGTCATGTATCTCTTCGAAGTTGACCATTGATCGCCAGTGGACATTTCGGACTCCAGTTTCCTAGGTAATCCGCTAATGTATTCACTACCAGGTCATAGGTTTATCTGTGGTATCTGGCACTCTTATTGACAATCACTTCAGTTGGTTGCCTCCAAGTTGAGGAAAGTGTATTTCAGGACCCGCTTACTTTGTGTCACCTGTAGCTTGAAGTCAACAAGTGTCATTTCTGTGTCTGGTCACCATGGCACTGTACTGGTTTCTGTGAAGACATAGCTTTATAGTCTATTGAAGCAAACACTATTTTGTTGCCTCTCAAATATGTTTTTTATTTTAACAGTTTAACATAAGACCCTGTTGGGGACTGACAAACTTGTGAAGTCAGCCCTATGTGTCCATTAGAAGAACTGCACTTTTTGGCACTCGTGTTTTGGCTTCATTTTAAAGCCCTGGGTTGTTGTCACTTGGACCACCACACTGGTTGAGCATGTTTGTGGGCACTTTTTAGTGGCATTAAAGGAGTTCTAAAAAGTCTCAACATTTAACTCTGTTTAAACTTAACCATACTTTTACGATAGCATTGTGTCATCAAAAATGGCCAGTGTATCTATTTTTCAGCACTTTTAACAGTTTATGGCATATTTCTGCCTCTATGATGATTGTATGTTAGGTCAGAGGGTAGGGACAAACAGCCTACATGATCATTAAGGTTAGAAGTCTTGCTCTTACCTTTGGAGATGGTAAAGGTACTGGCACCCTTGTCTACAATCTTTATGCTAAAATACCCATCTGGCAGCCATGATAAGAAAGTAAACACTCATCAAAATATGAAAATATTCCTTTAACATAACTAAAAGAATAGACGAGTTGTCTCTGCTGGTTGGTATTTGCTCTGAACTGTAATTATGCAAAACCAATGGTTGCCTGTTTAGAAATCACTAAAGACAGTGTGGCAGGCCTTGGAAAATGTTCTGCAGTAATGTTTAAGTGTGCAGGATTTGAAGTTAATGGGCTACAACATGGAAAACCACTGGATTGGCCCCTTTGAGAATACTGAAGTAACTTTTGAAGACAGTGAATCTGCAGAGGACTTGTGAGTTTTCTGGAAAGAATTCCAAGCTCGTGATTTCTGTCAGCCTCCTCTGTGAGAGTAAAACAATTCAAGACTTCTGTTTTGGAGCCCTGCACCTTCTTGCTGATGTCTATTACTTCTTCTTTTCTTCTCCTCAGTTTCCCCTCTCTGCTGTCATCAGCTGTCAGTCATTTTATTTGAAGACCCTTGGTCTTCCTCCTTTGCTTCTGTCTATTGTTCTCCCTCTTCTCTCTCCTCTGCACAATAAAACGATTATTTGGTTTTCATTCTTTACATTCAGCTTTTCCCCACACTACTTTTATATCACTTCCTGCCACTTTCCTTCTTTGCAAAAATATCCAGTGCTGAAAAATGGATGCTTAATTGCCAAAAACTGCAGTTCCTCAAGTAGCCACTTTGGACTTCCTCGAGAAGTGAACTACCCTTCATGGACTCCCAGGGTAAAATGACCAACTTAATAGGAGAAATGCCCAGTCATATGAAAAAGAATGATTTTATAGGACTCTATGAAGTCCATAAAGTCTGTACTACCTACACCCTTACTGCTTCCATAGGATTTAAAAGGACAAATTACAGACAGATGCTGCTTCTCAAATGCAATTGGTTGATTTGCAAGGGTTGCCAAGACAAAGCCTCTTCCCTCTAAAAAACAAACAAACAAAAAACAACTATTGGCATATGGCCTTGCTTTGCCAATTTGCTTCTTGGAACATTGTGTAAAGACATGGCAAAAGTGGTGTCCATAATCCACGGCACCACATTTCAAGAAAACTAAATTTCAGGCACAGCAGTGGAGGCCTGAGCATTGTGGCTTGTTTTCTAGGCACAGGACCTGGGCACCATGTATTGACTGTGTCGACCACGAACTTCTCTATATACCAAAGTATTCTAGACTCGAATGTGGGGCCATCTGTCCGACAGATAAAACTTGTGCCAAACTGGGGCTTAAAGTTAGGAACACCGCCAGTTTGATTGGTAGATGTGCCAACACAGCTGACTAATAACACTCACTGAACTTGATAACTTAATTGCGTTTGTGCTGCTGCTGCCTTTTAGCATAATGACCATTGGCCCACAAGGTAGTAGCTGATGTCTCAGTGGCCTTTTACCTTGTTTTAGATGCACTCTCTAAATCTGTTTTTTGTTGCCGTCTAACTAACTTCTTCCTTTTATTTATCAGTTGTTGTTCCTTCTTTTCTGCTCAGTTTCCTGGCTCTTTTTAGCTTTTACCAAATTATGTTTTTCTTCTGCCTTCCTTCCTTGCTTCTTTTCCTTGTTACATAAAATTTACTTAACTCTATTCCCTTTTCTGTCACCCTTTTCCCAGTAAAACCTCCTTTGCTCCATCTCTTCTTCTGTCCTTATTTTCACTCATTATGTATCCTTCCATTCCTTACATCCCTCTGCCCTTTCCCTTCTAATTTCCTTCCTACTTTACTATCTCTATTTATCGCCATTCTTGTTATCTTCACTTTAGCCATACTTTCTTTTGCGCAGTTTTCATCTATTCAGTAATCCTTTCATCTCTCCATTTTATTGTTCTCCATCTTTCTGTTTTTCAAGCTTGCTTCACCTCTGTTTTTTATTTTCCCTCTCCAGTCAACCCAGTTTTTCTCACACTCTCTCTCTCCATCCGTCTTTTGCCTTCCCCTCTTTACCCTTTTAATTCATTTTCTCATTCCTTCTTCCCTTCTCTATCGATCAAGCTGGCAGCTGTTTTAATGTGGCAGCTCATTAGGGGGAATCCTCATGTTATCCTCCTCCGTTTCCTCTCTCTCGCTCCATTGTTGTGGTTCATCAGCCAATCATCCCCTCACTGATCCTTTCATCATCTTGAAATGCCTGCTGGAATTTTTCCCTTTTTTAATTTCTCTGTGCGGCCCTCCTTGGTATCCCTTAACCCACAGGCGCCACAAAAGCTGCGCGCACACACACACACACACACACACACACACACACACACACACACACACACACACACACACACACACACATTTGTGTTTCTGTCACTTAGAGGACATTACATTGACTTTAATTTATCTAAATGATAATTAAACCCTTGACTAAACCTACCAAAACTTCATGTTAAAACTGAATGATCAACATTACGGAGACGTGCTTTATGCATTTACATCATAAGGAAAACACATACACACAAATACGTGCACTATTTAACATAAGGAGACATCATGGGACTGTCTCTAATATATTGCTGTTACCTCATTCTTACGACACTGACCATTTTTCCATTCTCTCGCACTGATGCAAAACCTCAATTGCCTTGTTGTGTTTGAGGGGGGAGGGCAGCGGTAAATGTTTAGTGACATGGGAGTTCAAAAAAATATGTACAACATGAGCTAAATAAGCGAGGTTAATTAGTGCGTCTGCGGGTGTTGAAATCAGTGTACACTCCCTGACATTAACACCCTTATCCAATTAAAATGTGCAGTTCATCATCAGAACAGCTTTGTGTGGGTACAATAACAGTCACGCAACTGGATGATAAATTTGCAGTGACAGCTTAAAAAGAAAAAAGAAAATCTGCACTCTTGTCAACCCAATTTGCAGATTCAGACCGGGCGATGAGTTAGAAGTTGTAAATTAATGGAGCAAAGTGCAACATTTGATCAGCAACAAGCAGCTTTCTTTCAGCGGATTCTTTGTACTGCTGAAATTCTTCGTTGCACTTTAAAAAAAAAATGCAAAAAACCCAAACTTGGCGCACAGCTAACTTGTTTAATTAAATTGGTCTTTGATAATCAATCTTTGTGGAGCTTCATCTGTTTCTTCTTAACTTGAAGATTGCAAACTTTTAAAGAATAAAAGTGGGATGGTGATCAGTTCACAGCTTGTGCAAAATAAAATGATTAAACGCTGAGGTTTCTTCATGAAAGTCAAAGTCAGCAGAGACATGTGGCAACCAGTTGTAGTCAAATCGAATCAAGTGTCCAATTGGATACTTGAATATTGGAACTATAGATAACTAATTTATTTATAGTACTACAAGGACATCGCTGTCCACAGTTTAGTGGACAGTGATGTCCACAGCAATTCATAATGACTCCACTCCCTTATGTGAGAATTTTGTGTAATTCAAGCTACCAGCACACTCACACCCACCTCTGGATGGGTCGTCAGCTTTTGCGGCAACATCATTGCCAGGGAATTTGTCCACCCACCACAACCAAACTCCTTATTGACTTTCCATTGGCATTGTTTTCCTGGTGCCTTGTGTGCCATCACCACATAATGCATTTTGAGGAGGCTGTGGTCACTTCACATTATTCACTGAGATCAGGTTGCATGTAACCTTGGTTAAACATGGGTTGAAAACCACTTAACTTTGTTCTGATTTTTAAAGAAGTTTAGCATTTAAGAGCTGCATTTTTTTTCGTGAATTATTGCTATTAGTTCAGATTGCTCCAACCAAACAAATACTGATACTCTGTTTTCCAATTTGAAATCATTACACATGTTTGAAAATTCACTAGGGTTTACTACTATTACTAGGGCTGGACGATTTTCTCCAAAGTCTGGGACACTATCCACTTCCATAATACATACTGTTTCACCAGCAGCAGTAATCCTGGAGACAAAAAGAGAGACAGACATAGTCTTCATTTTCCATTTCCATATTTAGTAAAATCTTTTTCTCTTTCGGCCTATAGTTCATCTAAGTTTTTCAGTCTCTCTCTCTACGCTGCTCTTCCCTGTACTCCGCAGTCAAAAGCTCAGCAGTAAAATGACAAACATAAAACCTGGTTAAACAAAAAGTTGGATCTGCACATGCACAAGCATCCTTTTTACAAGAGATCACACAGAGTAGTGAGATAGATTCTCTTTAATAGGAATCGTACAATAATCAGTTGGGAAACAAGCCAAATATCACTATTTAACACGATTTGTTAACTTTTGGCAGTCATTCTGACCATCGTCGGTTACCTGCATCATCTTCCGTGAGCACAAACCTACTTTCCACCCGTTTTGCTACTCAGGCTTTTGGTTATAAAGGCATCAGTATTTACTCCTTAAACCTGGCAGAGGTGCTCCAAGGACTGTTGAGGAACTGTCAGGACGTGGGGATCTGACTGTGAAAACAAGGTCACTGCATGCTTATTGAGTACTGACATGTAAATAACAAGGTTGGCCCAACCTAACATAAACGATGCTTTCATCCTGATTTATAACTATTATTGGACTATAAAGTAAATAAAATTATAGTAAGTTTTTTTTCTGAATGTTCTATTGTTACAAATATCTACAAGTTATGTCCATACATTTTTTTTTAATATAAAGTCTACCACTGCAAGGTGATGACGGCACAAAAATACAATAACTGCATTCTGATTTTCCCATCCTATCTTTGTTCTATCCTTCTCTGTTCTCAGCTGATCTCTAACTTTGTCTAAACACTTGAGGCTAGATTTACTAATGAGTGGTGCGAATGCAAACTGGCCTTTAAATTCATGTGAGTTGTGTTTATATAGCACTGTACAATTATACAGTGGTGTAAAAGCAAAAATACTGTTTGTTTTTATAAAGACTCTCAAACTGATTTACTAGCATCTGCGACACATAATTTACTGCTAATTATGCATGATATGATGCATGGTATGATATTTAATACAGAAAAAAAGGTGTGTTTTTTATGTTTGATTTTGAAATTAACTAACTGTGCGATGAAATAAAAACAGCTCAGCTGTTGTAAATCACTCATGTTTAGTAAATCTGGCTCTTTGTCCTCCTAATCTAGGTTCTGTCACAGTCCATCAGAGTAAATTCTCTGAAGTATAAGGCCGTTACTAACCCTAACCCCAATCCTTCTCTAATGTGTATTTTGGTGGAAGATAAAACAGATTTATTGCTTCTGTATTTTACCAATATCATGGAGAAAAAAAGGCATATTCTGATTGCCTTGGGTTAGAGTTGGGGTTAGGGCTGTGGTCATCTACAGTGATGACTTAGACCTGGGTATCTGCATTTCTTCCATAGTGGTGACAGTGATGTTTCTGTGTTTGAGTCGCTGATGTCCCTTCAAATGTTAGTAGATAATGTCTAACAGTGTCTAATGTTGTAATTTTCATGTATATTTCTAATATCATGTTCCTTCTTTTTGAGTGATTAACACTTTCAAATTGTCTTTTATGATTCATCATTGAGATGTGTTGCAAATATTGAAGCTAACTCTAACAAACTAACCTGAAAGTGTGTGTTTCTGTGTGTGTATATATGTGTTGTAGCTTGCGGATGGAACCAGTTCTGCTATCATTAACCTTTCAACCTCTAGTTCCAGCCTTCATGTAGGTAACAAACTCATCTTGTCATTCATTTCATTCATTGAACAAGAATGTCAGTCATGCTTTGCATTTACTTTTCATTGCACTTGTTTTTTTCCTTCTCTATCTCTTGCTTCCCGGCTTCCCCTTTTTTTTTTTTTTCACATACTAAAGAAAAGTGGATACTTACTGCAAATCTGCTCATATTGGCAACAGACTGTCTAGATTTTTTAAAAAGGTCTACACCAGAGCCAGGAAATTTTTACAGTAGTCGCCAGGCGGAGGATACTAGTGGAAACTGATGTCGCTCTTATATTGAACACAGCATTGAGCCAAATGTTCGGTCTCCCTTCTTATCATTTGGCTCATTTGTGCACCACATGCACCATGAGACAAGTCTGTTACAACTCAAGATGTTAGCGAGGTTGCAACTGTTGATAAAATTCATACAGTGGATGTTGTTAGGAGTCTACAAGGAAAAAGCTGCTATAAAATGAAAATGGCTTTCAAAAGAAAAACCTCCCAAAGTTTATATTTAAATTCAAGTTACTGTATGTAACTCTATTTTATTCATTTGTTTCTCTAATGGATATCAAGTGTTTTATCTTTTCTTGAAGAAGGTCTTTGCCACAGCAAAAACTTGTTGAAAATATGTTTAATATGCTCTCAAAATACAATGCTGGAATTTGGGTAAAAAAAACAAACATCTAATGTGAAATGCTGCTCTTTCAGGTCAGTGAAAATATGTCTGGAAAAAGGTTTCTCTTTATGTCTGACACCTCGGATTCAAAACCTGAGTTTTTTTGGGTTTTTTTGTTTTTTTTGCAGTGACATTCATTACTTATTACTGCACCAACAAACTATAGTAGCATGTGCCTGCAATAATGAGGGCTTTTCATGTGGAGTTTGCATGTTCCTCCATTGCCTGCGTATTTCTCTGGGTACTCCAGGTTAGGTTCCTACTCACACAGGGTCAGTAACAGCCAGCAAGCACTCACCAACCTGTCAGAGACTAGTTGCCAGGGGATTGCTGACAAGTCCTTATGCCTGTGGCCCAGTGGTTCTTATCTGGCAATAGGTGTGAATGTGAGCCCTCACTTCCAACCAGCTGTTTTTCAGCACTACTTAGAAGCACCTACCTGCCTATTATACCCCAAAAACGGGGCTGAAAAGACCCTATAAATGGATGGGGTCTAAAACAGTCTGTGGGAATTTTTTTCCATCTCTAAGTAAAAAAAAAAAAACACACACATTAATTAGTAAAAAGGCAGTCAAAATCTAAAACTAATAAACAATGTTTCAGGTGATGCCAGGTCACAGTGTGTAGACAGTAGCACAGTTTTAGTTTTGCTATCTATCGATGAAGTTTATTTGAAGTAAGACACTGTTGAATAACACTGAGTGCAGACAGATGAGGGCCGATCTGGAATGAGATAAAAGTGGGGCTTTTTTCCTGCTGCCAGGATGAAACGGGAGACTTGCTGCTTTGCTGGTCTTGTGTCAAAAAAATGCATCCTACTTGAGAAAGCCAGATTTTACAGAGCGACACACCGAGCTGTGCGGTTACACAGGAAATCTAATCCCACATTTGAACTTGGGGGGGGCTCCGCTGCTTGTTACATTCTTCTATTTTATTTATCTAAGCCAGGTCAGTTTGAAGACTAAGCATGACCCGGACCAGCCTGAGCACACAAACATACACATCCAGTAGTGCTCTTTCCTTTCTTGCTCGAATGGGGGGGGGGGGTGGGGGGGGATTTCTTCCTCTCCAAACAAAGATATTTGTTTTATTAAGGGTCAGATATTTAAAGCAGTCAAATTAAAAGCTCAGTTTTCTGTCTGGCCATGGCCAAAGTCAACAGAGCTGCTTATAGATCCTCTATACCACAACTCTCTGTGAGCTCTTACTAAAAGACAGAGGAGGGATGGATGAATGAGAGAGGGAGAAAGTGACTAAAAGAGAAGCAGAGAGAATGAAAAGAATCAGAAAAGTTTCAACTAAAGGAGCAAAAAGAGGCGGCTAATATCTCACGGCACCAGAGAAAGAAAGCATGCTCTCTCATGTGCCGTAAATCCTGGCATCCTTAATCTCTGGGTCGCAACCAAAAGAACAGGTCATGCGCGTATGTCTGATGATTACCAGATTACTGCAGCAGAGTGTGCGCTCAGCAGAGCCGCTTCCAAAGCAGATCAGTCAGATTTAGTTTCAGAGTTGGAAAAGTTTAAGAAGATCGGCTGTCAGGAGCGTCATGGCTCCTCAAAGCTCGGAGGCTCCAGCCCCCCTTTCGTGATATCTGAGATCTAACGTCGCTCAGATGGAAAATGAACATTATATGTCACGTCTCATCGGCAGAATGCGTGCATGATGACAGTATATATCGTGGTTCAAACCAACCTCTGTGTTTTCTCATTTCCATAAGGAAACTGGATTTCAAAAATCTGTCAGGTCACTATAATCTGGTTTTTGTGTCTGCTTTTTCTATCGTTGTACCTCTGCCATTAATTCTTATTAGAATTATTCCATTTCTTCTCCAAAAGCAGTCAGTTTTGGTTTAAAAATCGTGCTCTGAAAATGTTGCAGTTTACCTCAACTTCCATAAATCCTTCCTGGCTGCTTTGGATCCAGAGAAACTAACTGACATGGCTTTGTGCCAGGCGACTTTGTGGCATTTTTGGGGGTTTGTGAAACACACATTTATGGCCCTATAATGACACTGTAACCAGAAACAAGATGTCAAAATAGCTTAGTAAATCATTATTGTTTTTCTTGTTCTGCTAATTTCAGCCACAGGCTGATGTAAGCTGCTGTTCAACTCCAGAATCTGAGCGCTGCACATATTTGTTGCCCAGACCATCATCCAGATGTGTCTGTGCTTTTAAAGATGGCACTGGTGTACTTTTAAGTCTATCATTAGTCGCAAGTTAGCGTTTGAACTTTCAGATATCAGACAGACTTTCAAAAAGCTCCTGTGAAAAGCCTGATTCACTCAACATCTCGCTGACAGTAGAAGGACATTGTTTACTGTAGCTGGTGACCATAGCGGACCATTTAGCAGCTAAAGATGCAGACACAGATGCTTCCCACATTATAGAGAGCCTATCCGACTTGGCATCTGAGGCCAACAGTCAACATTTACAGTGGGGCAAAAAAGTATTTAGTCAGCCACCGATTGTGCAAGTTCCCCCACTTAAAATGATGACAGAGGTCAGTAATTTGCACCAGAG
>NW_005187678.1:568230-570767 GCF_000239375.1 Pundamilia nyererei | reverse complement strand
GTGGGGGAACTTGCACAATCGGTGGCTGACTAAATACTGTTTTGCCCCACTGTAGGTAGTTGGGGAATCAGGGTTAAGGCTATCTGTTCTTTTTTTATACTTGTTAACCTTTATTTAACAGGACAGTGGAGAGATACCAGGAAAGCCAGGATGAGGGGTAAGACGCACAGTTACAGGCCTCAGGGCAGATTCGAACCCAGGCCTATATGGGTTACCTTCTCAACCCAGTGGGCTAAATCAGTGTCCATGACTTCCTATTCTGTCAGTTAATGTTTGCTAGTCCTCCATATATGATTCCCAATTGTCTTTGGTGTTACATATAGCATGGACTGTTTACTAGCAGCCACAGCTTGCTCAAACAGTTAGTAGCAAATGCAAGAAAGTTTGTTATTTTCAAAACCTGTGTCGCTTTTTGAGGCTTCTGAGGTTCTTTTTTAAATTGGGGAGAATGTGAGAACAAATTGTTTTCTGCATATCAGATTGGCTTTTCAGATAAATGGGCTAGTCGGCGGTATGAGTTTAGAACAGCATATGAAAAAAGCTTTCAGAAACTGGACTTGCTGTAGATTGAGTCAGCCCTGTGTAATATCAATCAATGATAGCAAAGAAGACATTCATTTATGTGCAAATGCCACAGATTTTTACTTGAGGTTTGCTGTTCTGCCTTGAAACCGCAGTGGAGCAAATGACAAATACATGTAAACAGTTGTGCCTAAGAAGCCAACATAGTTTTTCCACTTTCTTCACACTGACGAGTTTATTTTAGAGGTATGGAATGAGGTCAAAGAAAATTTGAGTTTTTGGCAGAATGGCTTGCTGCTTCAGAAAATTCTCCTGTAGACAACCGATCTTTGAGTAGGAAAAGATTTTGATTCGGGTGCTTTGAAGTCAACGTTGCCGGATTGGTTGAAATGGACTATACGTTTTTGGCATAAAATTAGAGGACACTGCACGGTTTCCCGGGTATGCTGCACACCACCAAAGTGAGCCAACATATCCAACCAAGCAGCATCTATAGCTGAAAACTAAGCTTAATTAGTGTGAAAGTTCTCAGTCATCCAGGTCATCATCTGGACCGCTAAGTTATCAGCTACTCCAAACAAACTGCTTTCATGGACTGTGCTGGTTCATCAAACGCACACACCCACACACAAATAATTACTACAAAGTAGGAACGCACAACATGTTTTACAGATCAAAACTGAAGCACAAACTTCTTTTTTTTAATGCAGTTATCTGACAAAAGATGTACTAGCTGTACAGTTAGTCTAAGAAATGTGTATTACAGTTTTGATAAGTAAAGGTTTAGTTACTTGTGTTTCTCAGGAATAATTAGCATGTCTTTGGTGTAATAAGTGCTTGCCAACCGAGCTTGTTAGTGTTAGCAGATCCTTTTAGACCTCCACCCTTGTGTCCAAATATGCTCACTTCTGGCTCTAAAAGTAGCAGGTGGTGGTAGTGGCCAAAATGCTAACATTTAGGCAAACCAAGCAATGATGTCATGATGGCAAAGTCCATCTTTTATTCACAGTCTACAGTTCCACAGAGTAACCTCCACAGATGATTCACCGGGTGAATTGCAGCTTTTTGGGAGGCTCCTGATGTCGTCGATTATGTAAGGTCACAATTCATGCTGTTGGAACTTTGGCATGCTGGAACTTATCACAGATTATAATTCATTTAAAAACACTTTTCTTTTCTTGTTAGAGAGCAGCTCCCTCGTGATAAATGTGTATGTTTTTGACATTACAAGGCAACAAAAAGCTCCTAAACGCTCTGTCAGATTTGGCTCTTTATGTGTGTGAACTTTAAAGGAAGCCTCTTCCAGCCCCACCTGTGACCTCTGACTCTGTTGTGGATGGGGTTTCCCCACAAAAAAGCTTTTATGAAGCAGCTCGGTGCTCTTATGAACTCTTATGTAAATGCACTCGCTCTGCTCGTAGAGTTCTTGGCAGTGCCAGTCTGGTTTGGTTAGGCTGGCTTTCCCCACAGGGCATAATGATAGGCTGCAAACCACACCGACACCCTGACCAGACCACTACAGGCTCTGTGTGTGTGTGTGTGTGTGTGTGTGTGTGTGTGTGTGTTCGATCTCCAGAGTGTATACTTAGTACAGAGTCTGGAACACTCCACCGGCGGCCATAATCTGTCTGAATCAGGAGTCGTGGACTTGAGTGAACACACACACACTCACTTTCTGGCGCCCTGGTCATCAATGCTTGGCACCAGCAGCACACAGAGGGCACTTAAACACACAGCAGACACTTCACGCCTCGTGCGTGTGTGTGTGTGTCATGTCCTAGTTAAACGCCACGTGCTGACCTTTTCCATGCCATGCTGCCACTTTGGAAAAATTAGGAATTCCATAGTCCCCCTACTTCTCCTGTGTGCATGTGTGTGTTTCTGTCTCAGAGTTTGTGGGAAGTAGGAGAAAGGGGATTCCACACAAACCCAGCGCCATAAGAGCACTTTTGTTCAACATTTATGCCTTTACTTACACACACACACACACACACACACACACACACACACACACA
>NW_005187678.1:563322-568026 GCF_000239375.1 Pundamilia nyererei | reverse complement strand
GTTTCCTTGTTGTGAGCAGCCAGCAGCTTGCCAACACACACACACACACACACACACACACACACACACACACACACACACACACACACACACACGCGCGCACAGTGAGATGGACAGACCTTTCGCTTCTGTGAGAAAATAATCAAAAATGAGCTTTTAAGTAGCTCTGTGGTCGGCGTTGCCAATGTGAGCAGACTTTTAGTAAATTTGATGGATGAGGCAGCTTCACGCTTGAGAAAATGGAAGTCTTGATAAAACACATGAAACAGGGTTTCTTTCCGAGATGTCACATATTTCCCCAAAAATCACATCGTATAAATCAAAATGAATCCAAACCTCAAAAAGCCATCAGTCAAGATTTCAAAAACAAAGATATATATTTTACCCTCCAAAACAGAACGACATTGTGAGCGCAGGATGACTCATAGCTGTAATAGTAAGGCTTTAACAGCCTTTGATTTAATGCCAGCAGTCATTTTGTAATAGCGGGATTTATTTCTTCTTCTACTTTTTTTTTTTTATATGGTGTATGTTTCATTTTGGATTGAAACCCCTAATGTGCTATGAGAATAAGTATTAAGAAATGTGTTGAAAAGCTCCTTAAAATGTGTTTAATCCCTCTACTTTAATGCGTGGTTACAATTCTGTCAGCATTTGTGCGTCTGCACTGAGTGATCGTGCAGTCTACGGTGAAATTAAATTTCTCTCTGACCTGTCTTTTGTTGTTAACGCTGACACTAGATGTTACAGTGGGTAAGTTTTGGAGCGCACCGACTTATAAAAAATGCCATTCCAAGGGTGTGAGATGGTGTGGTTTTGCCAAAACCACTGAAATCTTTCACACATTATGCACTACCAGTGCATTATAATCCCCCAGCATCAGATGCTGCTGTTCTTTTGGCATCTGTGCCATGATGCAACGGGTTATTGATGATTGTAAGGGCCTTTGGTGTCACATTTAAATTGGTAGGCTTTTAGCTGCAGGGTTAATTTTGTCAAACCAAAACACAATCTTTTCCCAAACCCAACCGAGTAGCTTTTGTAAGCCAAACTAACAGCAGAAATTAAAATTAGGTGAAACAAAGCACGAAATGCAACACTGTGATTTATTACACCAGTGATTTATTGCACTTAAAAAACATTTAATGTGGACCTTTTAAAAGGGAAACTATATGCCCAACTGCACCCAAAACCCTTGTGCATCATGATGGAGCTCCAGTATCTGACACCCATCTGGTGTGAAATTATGTTGGCAGTGCAATATGTGTAAATGCATCTCATTCTGGTAACTTTTGCACTTGCATGCATTTGCCCCATCTGTTAACTCAGGGTGGAAAATTAATTTTCCCAGCAGGCTACATGAGAAACTGGGACTGTTGTGGAGGGCCACACCAATAAGCTTAAAAATGTATATTAAGCAAAAGTGAGATCAGCTTAATTTAGTTCAACAACTCCATTCTGCTTAGTATTAACTTTCTATCTTTATAAAGTGGGACTATTGTGGCGGGCCGCATCAATAGGATGAGCTCAATATTACTCCGTATTAATTTTATTTCTTTATAAGCTTACTGTTGCGGTTCTTCACAACCATCCCAGTTTCTCACCTCGTAAGAGCCAAGGACTGTTGTGGAGGACCACACCAATAAACTGAACTCAGTTTTGCTTAATATTCATTTGACCTCTGTGTTATTGGTGCAGCCCTACACAACAGTCCCAGTTTCAGGTGGAGATTGGCTCCAAAAACGAAAGAAATACTTAGGAAACAATAAAATCAAAGCAATCAATGTTTTCCAGAGACTGAGAAGTAATGCGTTTGGAGAAAACAAATTAAGAGACATTTTGCTTCTAACACTAAAAAACCTTTTTTAGATTATGGGTTTTTTTGTCAGAACTTTAAATGGTATTAAATTTAAGCAGGGGTATGTTAAATTTAGGGTTGCGCACAAATTACAAACTTGGATTCCACTTAGTCTGACCTCTTTCATACTCCCTTAATCACATGAACTACACCAGCCAATCTCTCGGTAGATAACTTCAGTCCAGCCTCAGTGAGTTTGTGTTTTCGGGAAGGTAGTTAACATTTTCACATTTTCACTACATCTGGCCTCGTCTGATCAGCATAAAACACCCAAAAAAGACAATGAAAGCACCAAGTATTTTTTGTTCCTGAAGAATATTACTAGGTTATCGAGAGATGTGGTGAAAAACAGCTTGGAGCAAGGTAGCAGAATAATTAATTTCTTCATGAATAAATATACATTTTTGGACTCTTTTGGCATAACTCGGTTCTTCTTATGTCCATGTTGATTTTCGTCCACCTTGTGCCAGTTCCCATCCCAGTGTTGCCCGTTTCCATTGCCTCAGAACGCCCATATACCATGACCTTAATGCCATGGAGTCACCAGAGACAATTTTTACTTGTGTTGACGTAACTTGGCTAACTTGATGTTGCCATGCGATCATTGGAAAAATCATGAAAAGCGCTGCAGTGCTCTACAAAGTCAAATAGCACTCACTGCAGGACTTTGAACAGGTTTGAAAGGTCAAAGGTTCTTCAGAAGAAGTTCAGATATCAAACAAACACAGCCCATAAACGACACAAAAATCACTTTCAGTAGCCACAGACAATTTGGTGGGTTTGGAAATGACCTTTCAAGTATTTATTTATTTATTTTTAGTTTGACTCGTCAGGTAAATGAAGCAGCAAGAAAGTAACGCAAACATGAAGTCAAACCAACACAAATATTTTTTTAAATAATATTACGCAAGCCATAAGACTGCATGCAGAGCAAACCTGAATGATTCAAAAGTATCATTTGGGTTTTACCAAACAACAGAGCCTTATTTATATTCAGCACCTCCTATTCAACCTTCCAAACTCTGACATCTGATTGTGTGACCAACAGGGAGAAGAGATTATGGACTGGTGGAGTAAGTTCTACGCATCGACTGGAGAGAAAAACAAGTGTGCGACTTATCTGGAGGAAGGCTTTGACACTCTCAAGGTAAGGATGTGTGTTAAGTGCTTGTAGGAAACAAATGTTGTTGTTTTTTTGTTTTTTCCTTAACTAAATGTATATATCTTTCAAATGAAGCTTGCAAATAATACATGTTACAACTAGATACAAGATTCTTATTAAGTTTGTCTAGTATGATGGGGGAATTCATATATTCGAACATGCAATTGGCTATATTCTTTAGGCCGCTGTGGCTCAAGTGGTAAGTTAATTTAAAGCATTAATTGTATCCATCTTTTACTGGTCCAGCCCTTTGCAGCAGCCCTACTTTTTCCATTTGATCCATGAGAAAATTAACCACCTAACCCTTTATTAACCTCTTAGCATCCAGGGGTGGACAATTCGTTTTCCCAAGAGAAAATGGGACAGTTGTGGACGGCTGCTTAATCAGTTAATAAATCTGAAATAACATTCGATTATTCTGACTCACATTTGACAAAATGTAAAGCTTCAAAGTTCCAGCTGTCTGAAGCATGAACCAACACCAATAATGTAACAGCTTGTAAGATAGCATTGGTTTAGTACTAAATTTAGTTTAAATGGGGAAGCTGATGGTGAGAGAAGTGTCTTCTTTATTCCTACAAGGCATATCTGAAGTTATTTTGAAGCAGATGTATGTAAATGAATTCGTTGAGCCATTGGTCAGCAGAACTCTGCCAAATCTGATAAAACCTTTGCACAAGGTTATGGTTTCACTTATGACTCAGTGTGCCAGCATGTTCAGTGTCTTTGGCTCATCACACCAGAGCACTAAGCAAATCATGTTATGGATACTGCTAATTTAGTACAATTATAAGTGCACTTACCTGAATAATTTTTGTATACACCTGCTGTCACAGAGTTTAAACTTTTTTCTAACCTCTGCTTTGTCAATGCATCAGTGCAACAACACTCCTGTAGCTTTTGGGCAGCTGTGGCTCAGGTGGTAGGTTAATGTAAAGGGTTAATGTGAAGTGCAGGCCATTTATCATCTATGAAGGACTATGGAATACAGCATTTTTCCATATGGGTAAGAGAGATGATCCAAATGCAGGACACTGCAGACTGAATATTAAGCAATAGGCAAGCCTTTAATGCAAACTATCAAAGAAAACTATCCTTCAAAGTTAAAACGTAAAACAATAAATAAGTAAATAACAGGAGATAATCAAAAGTCAAATACAAAATAGCCGAAAACAGTCAAAGGAGAAAAGAACCCAAGGAACATGACAAATTAAAAAATGTAATTGTTTCATTGTTTAATTGTCTTTGCGCTCTTTGGGGCTGCTTTCATGAGTAAATAATTTTATGCGACATGTGCATCTTGTAAAACTGCACTACATACTATTATTATTTGAGGAAATATGTAAGTTCTTGTGATATCTTTGTATTTCTATAATAGTATGAAATTCATGCACACATTCCCCATTTTTTCCTGTTAAGGCATATGTTAACTCACATTCCACAAAGTTTACTTATTGTATATGGTGTGGTTTCCTGGCCTTCAGAAATAAAAGATTAATAGACGCTAAAAGGTAATTGTCAGCTTTGAGCTGAAAGGTTTGCAGCTATTATTTTTATGATTTGTGTAGTTCCAGACCAAAAATAAAGATCATGTTCAATTACAAGAGTTTACCTATTTAATTTACATAGTATTTATTGTGTTTTTATTCTTTTTCATTAGTATTGTAAGTCACATAATAATTGG